>NC_041063.1:26255073-26555073 GCF_900634775.1 Gouania willdenowi
ATGTAGAGCTATAAACATGAAATTTGTTCTCTGCTTTTAAGAGTTAAATAACTTTCTCAACAAAGTTAAATCCTCTTTAAACTGACCTTGTAAACACTTAAATCTGAATGAAAATGCAAACTCCGAATTGAACTGAAATCCAAATTAGATGGCTGGTTTATTCTGATTTTAATTCCAAATGGAATAAATCCTTGATCTCGTAAACATTTAATTCCGCTTTAAATTAATTCCATTGTTCTGCACATGCTCGTCCTGGTGACGAAATAATCCAAGATGGCCGCCTCAAAGCAAGCGTTGGACTGAAGCTGAGACTTTTTATTTAATGAGAGCTTTAGAAGAATGGATATAATGAAAAGAGTGGATAAAGCCATAAACATGTAGACATTCACACAGACATATTACACACACACACACACACACACACACACACTCACACAGTATGTTATTGTCGAGCTGCTGCTTCAAAACTACAAATCAAAATAAAAGTGAAAATATGGTTCTCTACGTTGTAGCCGAAAAGCAAATATTTGTTGTGTTTTTTGTCCAATAGGAAAAAAAAGAAAATGAGACCCAAATAATTGCATTTGAACACTTTCTTTGATTGAAAATGTTTGATTTTTTGATTGAATATAGATACAAATGTCCTACCCATAATATGGCCAAAATACAAAAAAGATGATTTCAATAAAAAAAAACAAAAAAAACTTTTCAATCAAAGAAAAAAAGTGTTCAGCTACAATTATTTCGGTCTCAATTTTTTTCTTTTGATTACAAAATGATTTTTTTTATTTTTTTTATTGAATAATAAACTACCTCCATAACAGCCTTAGTTATTTATGTCATGATCTTTTTTCGTCACACATTGAAGTGTTTTATCGTTGATGTCAGACCCACATGTGGCTTTTCACACGTCTGTTATTTTAAATGTAACCTCAGTCACTTTGCCAGCGTTTGACTGTGGGACATAAATATATAGGTGAAATCTTTCCATGCATGTCATGTGTGAATGAACCAATGTGGCCGACGTGCTTGTCGTGACTGAATATATTCCTGTACGTGAGTGCCAGGCGTTAATTTATTGGTGATGCGGTGCTACTCAGCTGTCTGGACTCACTGAAACTTGATGATGAAGTGGCCTTCAGTCTCCCACATGACTCACTCTACAGGAGTGGATAGGGAGAAGGGGGAGGAAGTAATGTGGGGTCACTAGAGGTAGATTACTACAGAGAGGCTGCTACTAATGAGGGGAATAGAAGAACAAAGGAGTGAGGGGATTTAAAGGAGGAGAGAGACACGTGGTGGAATTAGATGAAATTGAGGGAGAGATGGAGGGGTGTGGGGTAAAGAAGTGAGGGGGGTTTAAGAGGTTGGACGAAACAAAAAAAAAGTGATGAGTGAGAATGTGGAGGATTAAGACGACAGAGTTCTGGAGCAGATTAGAAAAAGGCAAAGAGTGGTCGGAGCTGAAGTGGAGCTTTAGCTATTAAGAGGACCAGGGATCTCCATAAATAACGTACGCCACATGCTATATTATCACCCTCGCTCACATCTCCAATGTCTAGGGTGTGTGTCTGTTAGGTTTCAGGAACATGGTCCCCAGGAGGAGGTTAGTGTATGTTTTAGTTATTTGATTTTTCCATTCAGAAAAAAGTGTTGCAAGCAAAAAAAAATGCGTGGTTAATTGATTTTTCCAAGTGTTAAAAACAAACAATTAGTGTTTCCAATAAAAAAAAAGTATAAAAACAAAAAAAATAGTGGTTATTTGATTTTTCCATTGAAAAAAAATGTTAAAAACAAAAACAATTAGCGTTTCCATTCAAAAAAAAAAAAGTATTAAAAACAAAAAAATTGTGGTTATTGGATTTTTTTCATTGAGAAAAAAGTGTTGCAAGCAAAAAAAAAGTGTGGTTATTAGATTTTTTCATTCAGTAAAAAGTGTTAAAAGCAAAAAAAATTAGTGGTTCTTTGATTTACATTTTGAATGAGAAAATTCAAAATGAAATTCAAGGTATTTCTCTGCATCAGGCTACATACGGGATAAACAGATCTTTAAGAATCAGTTGATTTGCATTTGTCTCTAAAAGCATGTTAAATGTTTCTAAAAGCAAAAAAAAAGGAAAAGAAAAATGAAACAAAAACATTTTATTTTTGTTAATCTTTTTAGATTGTTTATCACCTCTTGACCCTAATAAAAAAAAAATAATTTTAAATTGGATATCTACTGAAGTGTATTGCATTTAAAACAAAAAAACATTTTTTCCCGAATAATTTAGTTTTTTGGATCGTTTGCCGAGCTTTTTTTTTTTTCCAGTTTTTCTGACAATTTTTTTTTTTTTTTTAATAAATCTGTTTCTGTTTTTCTCAGAAAAAATTACTCCAAAAAAACAGAAAAAGTATTTACTCCAAAAAATTAAAAAAAAATAAATTACTTTGAAAAATAGCAAAAAAAAAAATGTCAGGAAAAAAGAACAAAATTGCCTCAAAAAAGAGTTTTTTTTTTTTTTTTTGTGACTGCAATTCGCTTCTGTAAAAATCAAATAACCACTCATTAAAAAATAAAAATAAATTATATTTTCAGAAGAGAAAATGCAATGACCAAACTATACACTGACTAATGAAATCAGACCATGAATAAAGGGAAGGACAGACTCTATATGAGGTGGGTGAGTGCAGCTGGGTAAACAACAGTGGCCCCTTTAAGACTAAAAGAAAAGGAAACGACAGTGTTTGCCTGCACTGTCCAGAGACTTGACTGGAGTGTGCACGTCTGTTTCTGTTTCCATCTCATTTCAGACTCCTCCCCCTTCATCCCCCACCTCCACTCCATCAAGAACACCAGGTTTCTTCTTCTATCTTTGCGCTGCAAAAACGGCAATCTATGGACACTTGTACGGATTCATCACTGGGTGCAATGATGAAAGAACGAGTAAAACATCGATTTGAACTCATCTCCGATGGAACAGGTTCTTAGAAAACACTTCACGCAAAGAGACTTAACAACTTGTCTTCACAGGGTGAGAAACTAAGGAAATTAAGTGAGAGAAAGCTTTGAGATAGTGGTTCATTCAGCAAACAATCACTGCAGTAAAAGAGAAATGACCTGTAAAAACTCAGCATCCTTTAAAGCAGGAAGTGAAGTCTTATTCTGGGAAACATTAACAACACGAGGTGTAAAGGAGCCAATTACAGAGGGAAACAACGGTGGCCAAGTCTTCTATATGCAGCTGGTCCAGACTGTTAATGTCTGCACTTTTTCTATTAGCTGGGACCCCCTGGCTGCCTCTTACTATTATATTATTCTTCTGGGGCTGGGAGTGTGGGTGTCTGCATTGTCAGACTTTGTCTGGAGGTGATAAAACAGCAGAAAAGCACATAAATAATTGCTTAATGACCACTTCCACCCTGAGCTGGAATGATGACGGTGGAATTTTGGTGTTTGGATCAAAGGGAGGGAGGAATCCACATGTGGCCACCAGGTGTGATCATCGCCTACACACTTTATTCCTCACCTACGGAGTCACCAAAACAATGTCCTCTTCAGCTTTAACACCACTCTGATCTAAAGGTGTCCAAATACGAGTTTTTCACTTTGCAGCCATGGTTATTGATCGATACCTGATCGATCTGATGCAATATCTGCACACTTTCAGTATTATCACCTTACATTCCACACTACAAAATAAATACAATAGTTAGAAACAGTAGGTAAGAGGGAAAAACTGACCCATTTATGATTAACCAATGGGTTATATACATTTTAATATTAAACTAGGGCTAGGACTTTAATGCGTTATTTGCGATACAGAAAAATAACAAAAAGAAAATGCAATTAATCAGTTTTGTGTTGCAAAATCAGATCCCAAAATGACAGACATTCCCTCACATGCATGTTTTGGGACAATATCAAGCATTAACACGATTATCAAAATGAGTGACTAAATGTTAAAGGTACAGTATAGAGGATGATTTTCCCGAAGTTTAGAAAAGAAACGCCCTCTGCGCATGTGCAACACTCTACCTGCTTCCAAGAGGGAACGCCTACGTGTGCGAGAGAGCGTGCACGAGCCCAGTTTTCCTCGTGCACAGCTCTGTTTACAAGTTGGAGTGGGCATCGCTCAAACGAGCAGCTTACCTTGCACTTTTCCCACTATGTCAGACTCGCCACCGGTAAGTGAAAATCCATTTTCAAAGGACCCGATGCGCACCGAGCACGAGCACGTACGACGTCCATCCGTAAACATATCATCAGAATGATTGACAATCAGGAGGACCAATAGTTAAGATGATCCACCCAGAAGTTGAAGCTAAAATAACATCGTCCACAATACCTTTAAGTGTGACAAACACACAAACGTGCAGTTCCACCCATAAAGCCGATCAAAATCCTGTGCTACGTGTCAACGTTCGAGTGGTTATGCTTTCCTGTGACTAAAAATGAATGCAGAGCTTTATCTGAAGCGTATTTTTAATGTGTTGTTAATAGGGCTGGACTTTATCGCATTCATTGTGATTAATTAATTACAGAAAAATAACGCACTGAAAAATAATGTTCGTAATCGCTTTTTTATACACTCCAAACAGTGCAAGAAAAAGTTTGTCGATCCCCGCCGTTCTTCCACCTCTAGCCTTCCAACTCGATGCTAAACATGTAGCAGCTAGTGCCTCAATGCTAAACATGTAGCACCTAGCGCCTCAATGCAAAACATGTAGCAGCTAGCGCCTCAATGCAAAACATGCAGCAGCTAGCGCCTCAATGCTAAACATGCAGCAGCTAGCGCCTCAATGCTAAACATGTAACAGCTAGCGCCTCAATGCTTAACATGCAACAGCTAGCGCCTCAATGCTAAACATGTAACAGCTAGCACCTCAATGCTAACATGTAGCAGCTCGCTTCTCTAGAATGTTCTGGACTAAGTGACGTTTTTATTTTAATATAAAAACACATTTGTTTTAGAAAGTTTACTAAAAAATCATGAAAAGCATGAATATATCTTATAAATCAAGTTAAGTTAGTGGTTTGTGAACAATGCAATCATAACATTCTTTATTCATATTACACATAACCACTATGTTATTGTTTAAGCTCATTTATTGTTTTCATTAATTCAGTCATATCAAAATCCATTTAAATTGAAAAAACATTGGTTCTTGTGTGAAATATTGTTATGCAATTAATTTAGATTAAACAAGATGAACTAATACTAATTAATTAATTAATTAATTAATTAATTAAATTTAAAATTGAGCTTTAAATAAATACAGCGTAATGTATCCATTTACGCAAGTCCATGAAATAATCAATAAAATACTCGATTACAAAATGACTCTATAGCTGCAGCTCTAATATAAAGTTTCCTCTGGGGAAAGAAAGATAAATGTGATTGACAGACTGCTGACACGTAACTAAATTACAGTGGAGCCGCTAAGGTACAATTTGGTGTGTGATTTACTTAAATGTGTTTTTGAGCTGTCTCTACTTTATGACAGTAGTAATAAATCTATTGACTCTAGACTGTATTTAACTCCCTGATCCTGTTTCCAGTAATCAGTTAACGATAGAAAGCTGTCAGACGGAATGATTGTTGATGCTATAAGTGAATATAATTATCGAGTCAATTTAATGACATAATTGAAGGTATATGGAAGCATGTACAAGAGTTATATTATAGGGCAAAAGAAAAGCAATGTGTGCTAACATTGGAACAAGCTCCACAATGGGCAGTGAGTGAGTTTTTATTGCTAAATATGGATTTATGGCATTTTCTCTTATTTATGCATCGTCAATCATATTCAATGTTGCGTTCTTACTTCTTTGTGCGTGTAGTGCAAGGTTTATGCACGTACTCTGGTTTCCTGTCACACTTCAAAGAAATGCATGTCTTATTATTTTTAACACATCATTGCTTAAAAAAAGAGCAAAAGTAAAAAAAAAACAAGTAATATGTTAAGGCTTCGTTTATTTAGACAACTGCAGGACATTTACTTTGAAATTCACTTTGATCTCCTGACGTGTTTCGACTGCGACTGTCAGTCTTCCTCAGAGGCATCTACTGATTGCTTTCATGCATCATTTTGAGTTCTTTCTGGGCGTGGCCAATTTGAGAGCTACATTTTTTAATTACAATTACGTTTTGATTACGATAACTGGCATTTTTTCCAATTACAAATAAACTACAATTATAATTTTTCCCCTGAAAGTGAATTACAATTACATTCTCAAACACTACAGTTCAATTACAATTTTACTAACTTTTATTCATATAGCACTGTGCTGAATGTATGCGTTTTGTTTGTGTGTACAATGTCGTTTTAGCATTTTTACGTTTACATTTTGGTGCATTTATTATGATATATTATGTAAAAGCACAACTAGGAACAATATTTGAAATTTAGGAACAACTATAAACTCTTTGTACAAAACATCAGTTACATTCACAGTATTGTTACTCTGTAAAATTGCATCGTCCCTACGTATATTATATCCCAACCCTAACCACCTGTATGAGCAAATACACTGACAGCTAATGGGAAAACTTAATATTAAACATATTTTAATATTTGTTACATACATATGTGTAAGTCATAGACCTGTTTTGCATTTAATTAAATTGTAATTGAAAGTTTATTGATTTTCCATGGTAAATCCAAATAAAGACAATTATCTTAACTCAATTTCAATTTAATTACAATTACAACAGCAACATATTCTTAAAATTGTGAATGCGATTATAATTACACCATAATTGTAATTAATTATAATTTATGTGAACACAATTACTAACAAGGCAAGACCTACATTCACAAGGCGAATACGTATTATATAATTATTAATTATTAATAATTATGATATAATGCAGAAAAAAACAGAAGACTGACCTTGACCTTAAATATGACCCTAAGCAAAGGTCAAGGTCACACATTGAAAGTAAATGTTGTTCAATGGTACCAGTCTGAGCACTGTATCTCAATGTGAGGCCAAGTTATAGGTGAAAAAGTTTTAGTTTTTTTTTTATGGCGTCAAACTTTGACCCCTACTGATCTTTTTACTGGTCGATCACACATTATAAGGAAATGTTGTTCAATGGTACCAGTCTGAGCACTGTAAACATCAAACTTGTACGATAATCATTCATATAAATTTTGGTTTTTGACTCTTTACCTTGACATTTTTAGCTCCAAAAAAGGTCGACTGCACATCCTTGACATTGCCCCTATGAGATGACATACATGTCATTAGTGCTGCATTAATAACCTAGGAGGAATTCCACGACAAAGTTAACTTGCAGGAATATTAAAATAAGAAGACTGCAAAACAAAACAAAACAAAACTGTCCCCAATGTCAATAAAAATTAAAATACAGTAAGAATGGAAACTAAAGGTGGAGCCCCCATGGAGATAAAAGGCTACAGCTCGTACTACAAACCCTTCTGCTGTAGCTATTAGGAAATAAACTAATGCACAGGGTCGAAAATGTACTATTTTCACATCCATTACCACAAAGAACTGCCCATAAAGTCAAAAACAAAGGTTGTTAGTGTCCACAACTGAGTTACTGCACAACGAGCTTCCTGCATGTGTGGAGGGCAAGTGAGAGAGATAATTTCCCCCAGGGGACAAATATAGTTTTGTATTAACGTTGTGGGTTTTTGGCATAGACTGAAGAGGAGGAGGAGGAAAAGTGAATAACTATCCATAGGGATCTGATGCTGCAAATTTTGGGATTTTTGTAACACCTACAAAAAGGTGAAGGGAATTCAAAGCTCACTGTGCGTGCACCATTAGCTGCTGAGTATCAGCTGTTTGAAGCCATTTTCTTGCTTCACACTGTACAAAACAACTTCGTTTTGTAAGGTTTTTTTTTTACGTCAATAAAAACATGTCAACCCTACAGGAAAGTAGCTCCCCCCCTTTTTTAGGTCTTAACTGGTGCCTTGAAGGAAGTACTTTTCTCCTCAGAGCACCTTCAGGGAACAGTGTGTAGCACAAAATAGATCAGAATGCTACAAGGCCAGAGGTCTATTTTTAATGACAACAAGAGCACTGAAACGAAGTGTTGAGCTAGGGCACATCCAGAGGAAAAATCATCCTCTGCGTGGGAGTTTTCCTTCTTCACGGAGCCTGTCGGATGAGTTTTTGCTGAAACATAAATCGAAAGCAACTGCAACGTAAAAAAAAAATGAATTCGCTAGTTTGAATATTTGGCCCGAGCTGATATATATATATATATATATATATATAGTGTGTTTCCTACTCAGAGATAGTCGTTCTTAGACGGATCCTACACTGATTTTACACATGTGGCCTTTGAAAACCTTTAAATGTCCTTATTAGTAGATCTATGTCTAATTAAACACATTATTCTGCACCATATTTATTTTCATTAACTTTTTAAAGATGGGACTACTTTACAGTTTTACAGCCTGTGTTCCTCCATCTTGAAATCATGTGACTGATGATGTCACAGGGCCCCACTGCCTGTAAACATCCCATTGTTTTCTATTGGAGTGAAACATTCAGCCTGATTTTTAGATCATTTAACAGCATTTTTGGTCAAAATGACAACTTGTGCTGCTTTTGGTTGATCTAAATCACATGTGTCAAACTCAAGGCCTAAAACACAGGTTCTAAAAGTGTAAAGTAGTCCCATTTTTAAAAGTTAATAAATATGATGCAAAATCATGTGTTTCGTTAGGCATATATCTACTAATAAGTGCATTTAGAAGGATTTAGGCCACATTTGTAGAAACAGTGGAGGATCCTGGCGGTGGAGATCATCTCTCTCCTGCATTAGCTGCAAAAGCACATTTTCATGCATCTGTGCATCTTTTATTGCACAGCTTTCTATTTGAAGCTTTCAGTGGGAGAGTGGGGGTCAGAGGTCGGGTCAGAGCTGGCCACGCAGGAGGTCAGCAAATGGGGGCACGGCCGTTTCTGAGAAAGTGAAACAAGATATTTTCCTGTCACCGTCTTTTGCCGACTCCTGACCTCGTGAGAAGTGAAACGAGCAGACGAATTATTCAGAGTATTTACATTAGCACACTTTTCAAAGTGCCTGGACTTACTGGGCTTTCTTTTTGCTCATTATTTTGGATTTATTCGAACATTTTACTTCCTCTACTTCCGACAGAATCTCTTTTGCTTACATATTACATCAGAAAAGCCTGCAGGGTTTAGTGCACATCTCTCTAGATACAACACAAACACACACACTTTAGGATATGTGAGCTGAGATTAATGTTTTAACAAACTTCAGTTGCTCCTTCCCTAATTGTGCGTTACTTTTTTTTTTCAAGTCTAAAGAAATGAGGGGGAAAAAAATTACACAATCTTTATGCATTCCAGTTCCTATGGGGCAGCAGAGTCAGCACAACCCCTAAACATTAGTGGGATCTCTGGGGAACACGGCGGCACAATAGAGCCTGAAGAGAATAGAAGCGTTCTCTTCTTTCATGAGCTGCATAATCACACCACTGCATTCACCAACCAGATGCGTTTATGGGAAAAAAAGAGGAAAAAGGGACACTCCTGCAAAACTTCTCAAATAACTACATTTTGTCTTCAACAGAAGCTGATATCATGATCACCAAAGCTGCACTTTATGTACAAACTAAATGACCAGTTTTTTTTTTTTTTTTTAACCAAAACAAAACAAAAAGTCACTGGTATCGACAGGGTTGACAGCCTTTAATAAATAACATTATAAAATGTAACCTTCCTCTTGTTTTAGCTTTCTGTTAGCATCTCTTATGACAGGGATGAGCAACTCTATCACACAAAAATGTGATTGTATCTGATCCGAGGGCCACATTATCAGTTTTTACTGCTTATGTGTGGTTTTTGTCATTTTTGTTGTCATTTTTGAGTAAGTTTCTGCATATTTGTTGTCGATTTGTGTGTTTTTGGGGTCACTTTCGGTATTTGTGTTGTTTTCTTCTGTGTTTTGTATTCTAAAGTCAATTATCAGAACTCAATTACAATTACAACAGCAACAGATGGTTTTTTCTTTTACAATTATAATTACTAGTACAGTGCAAGTCGGAAGTATGCATTCATATAGTGGGCTCTTAAGGAGAGTTGTCGATTACGGGCATAATACAACATACTCTAACATTATAAAGGGGTATATTTGCAGGTGCAAAGTAAAATAACGTGTGCAATTTCCCTGGTTTAATTCTACTAGTGCAGTGCACGTCGGAAGTATGTATTCATGTGGGAGCATAAGGAGTATATTTGCGGGTGCAAAATGTGGGTGCAATTTTCCTGGTTTAATTCTATGGGACATGTGCATGACTTCATCACAAGACGAAAACTCTACCATGTGATTAGACACTTGATTTTTTTACCCCCGACTTAAACACATTCATTCTTTAATCATACAGTGGAAGTGGCGTCTGCCGTGGCTCACACACACGAACATCAGTGACTAACATCAGGCCCAATAAGTGAAACTTAAGAGCTTTGTTAGTTTATCAGTGCAAACACGGCTGCTCAGACGTTCCTCTCCGGTATAAAACCATCTTCTTCTCTCTCACTTGTGTTTACAGTCCGTGTCTGCTTGGCTGTGTGCGCAGTCACACGTGACTCTTGCTTGTGTGAGGAAATATCTATAGATGGTGCGCTAGCGCCCCCTCACACCCTGAGGTCAAAAGTTGAGTAGGTTTCATTTCGGGGCCGTCCAGAAGTGAAATAAAATTAAAATAAACATTTTGAAATTACCAAATTACTCCAAAATAACAGATGCACACAGTCGAGGTATTTGGAACCCGTCGACCGAGTTTCAGGTCGAACTGGCATCGCGTCGGGGAGATATTTGCTCCACACACACACACGCACGCATGCACGCACAGAGACCTCCCTTGAATTATAGTATAGATAGATAATTGACCCCAACCCTGTACCTAATGTTGCATGATTTTTACAAGACATTTTAACACCAACTGAGCAGTTTTTTCCGATAATAATAGTTTATATAGATTATGCAGTGAATAAACAAACTGAGGCGCTTTCTCTGACAGAAACAGTGGTTTATTGAGGATTTAAATGTTTTAATAAGCAGGTTTTTTTTTTTTTTTTTTTTTTTACTGTAAGTGGTTTTAGATGTGACCACATCCTGTGCGTGGTTCCACCTTTAGAACTGAAGCAGCTTTGTTTCTACACATGAACATCTGCGCTGAGCGCCGACAGGTAAAAGCCGTGACTCATGAAAGCTGCTGTGTGGGGAATGTGCAGCGTAGACGAAAACTCTACCATGTGATTAGACACTTGATTTTTTTACCCCCGACTTAAACACATTAATTCTTTAATCATACAGTATTCAGTAGAAAAAGAACAAGGTATTGAATAGGTTTATATAAACATCTCTACTGTAACCAATATATCATATCTACAGTGTAATAAGGAGGAGAAAAAACTCAACAAAAAAAGTAACCGTATCTGTCGATATTGGCCCACCTTTTACATTCAGAACAGCCATCTGTGAGAAGAAAGCAGACAGAGGCGGAGCTACCAAATGGAGGCGGAGCTAAAACGACTGACGCTTTACATGAAACACGGTCTAAACAGAAGCAAAAAAAGTAAACCTGTGAAAGAAATCATGCTTTAAAATATGAGGAGGCTGTTATAACTATACAATTATATAGTTAAATAGAAGGTTTTTATATGTTTATAGAAAAACAACAGTCGTCCATCTGATAAATTAAAGTTTGATCAATACGAACCTAAAGGACAGTTTTTTATGATTAGACACTTTTTATTGTATACAGGGCTTATGATTATCTGTGATCGCAGTAAATGGACGGAATAAAAAAAACGTAAAACAATGAGTGATTAAAAAAATATGAAACTTAATCCTTCCAGTTTGAATACATGAAGATTATATTTTTGGATTTAAAAAATTATTAGTCAAAATATCAACTCTTAATATTTTATTTAAAATAATAAACTAATATATTTTCTTCTTACAAACCATTTGAATTGAACTGAACTCATAAACCAGAATAAACTGCACATTTCTTCATTTCTCACCATGCAAAATTGATCAAAAATATATATATTTTTAAAAAAAACATATAGAATAAAAATATAAGAAAAGTTTGCTCCTGTTCCTGGCTTAGAATTTTCATATTTTACTGAAGGTGTGTGCCACTCATTTTAGAAAGAGAAACCCATATATAATAGACTTGTGAAATATTTCAAGCTTTTATTTATTTGATTTTTTGAACAATTATGACTTACACATAATTAAAACCACAAATTCAGTGTCTCAGAAACTTTAAATACCAGGAGTTGTTCCCACTTCCTTCTGCTGTTAATGTAAATCAGATTATTACCTAATCAAACACTGTGCCCTGACGGGGTTTGACCATTACGCTGATTACTTTGATCATATTATCTGCTGGTGGGTGGACGATATTATGCAGCAGGTGAACATTTTGTACTTTTAAAGCAGAAGGTTTTAATTCAACAGTGCATCATTGCATTTTTTTTACATATCGGGCTCCGAAAGTGGAATTCTCAAGTGGTGCAGTGCAGTTAAAGTGTACGTTTTAGGGTGTAAATTATTCATGGTGGAATAATACATGGAGCTTCTACAGGGGCATGTCAAAGATTATATAAAGGTCTTTTTGTGGAAAGTTTGCATGTTGTTAGAGTTCCAGAACACAACTTTTATGCCTCATTTAGAGAACATATACTGTATGTTTGATTTATAGAAGTGTATGACTGTAGAGGTGAACTGGCAACCAGGGTTGGGCTCAATTATAATTGTAATTGCATGATTGGTAATTCATTATAATTATGATGTAAATATAATTGTAATCGTAAACAAAAAACTCCATTGCTGTTGTAATTGTAATTGAATTTCAAAAATGCTTGTTAACGCAATCATAATTGAGTTGATTGAACATGGATGATTGAAGACATAATTGTAATTGAAAAATAGAATATCCCCAACCCTGAGCATTAGCTGGCATTAGCTTTAACTGGCATTAGCATGAGCTAGAATTAACATTAGCTAGCTTTATCTAGTATGACCATTAACATTATTATAAATTAGCATTAGCATTAACTAGCGTAAACATTAACTAACATTAACGTTAGCATTAGCACTAGCATTATCTAGTAATACTATTAGCATTAATATAAATTAGCATTAACATTATCTAGCATTAACATTAACAAGCATTGGCATAGGCTAGTATTAGCATTAACTAGCATTAGCTTTAACTGGTATTAGCATTAACTAGCATTAACATTAGAGCTAGCAATAGTATTTGCTAGCATTATTGTTAGCATTAACTAGCATTAACATTAAAGCTAGCATTAGTGTTAGCATTAGCTAGCATTATCTTTAACTAGCATTAGCGTTAACTAGCATTAACCTGAACTAACATTAGCATTAACTAGCATTTGTATTTGTTAGAATTAATGTTAGCACCAGCACTAGCATTAGCTAGTATTAACATTAACGAGCATTAGTATTTGTTAGCATGAACGTTAGCATCAGCTAGCATTAGCACTAGCATTAACTAGTATTAACATTAACATAAATTAGCATTAACATTAACAAGCATTAGCAATCATTGACATTAAGATTGACATTAGCTAGCATTAACATTAGCTAGCGTGAGCATTAACTTAACATTGACATTAATTTTAGCTAGCATTAACATTAACCTAGCATTAACCTAACATTAGCATTAACCTATCAAACACATTAACCAATCATTAGCACTCGCTTAGAATTAGCCAAACAATTGCATTAACCTAGCAACAGCACTAACTTAGCATTGGCCAAGCAATAGCATTAACCTAGCATTAGCACTAATTTAGCATTAACCAAACAATAGCATTAACCTAGCATTAGCTAAATATTAGCGATAAGGTTTAAATACGTTGAATAACCCCTGCATTGTCACCAATTACATTAATGTTGAAATTGTTGGTTTTCCAACCTAAAACCTGTGGCCCACTTGTGATCCAACTGGTCCTTATTTGGCCCTTGAACTAAAGAGACCCCTGGTTTAGATTAACTTTAGATTAAAGTTGAAGCCTTTTTAAAAACTTTAGTGAAGCCAAGAAAACATTTCTCATACTCCATGGAGGTTTCATTTCCTCTTCCTTTTTCACATTTCCTTTTTACCTCAGTTTAGCACCTTTTCCTACTCTCATCCACTGCTGATTGTCTCTCGGTCCGACCCCTCTCCGAGGGCCTCTTACGCTCACAGATGAAAAATGCAACGGGGGACCGAGCAGACAGGCGCCTCAGGAGGGACGCTCCGACTCACGTATTTAACAATCCCCTCACCAGCGACTGTCCTGCTGTCAGCTTCTCAGCTCAGGAATCACCAACACTATCTCCATCTCTTAAATGAAATAAAAAACACCCTTATTTCCCTTTTAGAAAACCAGGCATCTCTCTTCTGTGTCTGAGAAGTTCTTATCTCTTCACCACGATCTCCCTTTTCTCTCCTTTAATCTCAGGCTGTATCTCTTTTTTTCTTTCTTTCATCGTGACCAAACTACGAGTAGCTGGCAGCTTTATCTTTCAGATGTTATCCGATACATTCTTATGAGGTTGGAAACAGCGAGTGCAGGTCACTGTAATATTATCGTCTCTTTTTTAAACGTATCGCCCTCGTTTGCCCTCGGTTAACGATTCAAAGCAGAGATTAAATGTTTTCATTAGCACAAGATTAAAAGATTTGACGTATTTACATCGTCTTTCCTTCCTGATCAAATTAAAAAATATTTCTAGCTCGCGCCACGCCGACGGATGATCACATCAAAAGAAAGAAATAAAGCTTTTATCGTGAAATGATGCGTTGGATAAAGATAAGAGGCAAAGACTCAAGTACCACGAGGAGATCATGTTTCAAATCAAAGGAAGTGTTTAGATGCATCAAAGACTTCTGCAGACAGGGAAAATATAAGGAAATGTAGGGTTGGGGCCAATTACATTTCTCAATTACAATTACGTCTTCAATTTGGTAAAAGTGGTGAAAAGGGTTTAACAGTGCCGAAAATATGCAGAAAAGACATTGAAATTTGAAGAAAAAGTTGCAGAAATGTTAGTAATGGAGCAAAAATGCATTAGAAGGAGCAAAAATATGGTTAAAATATGGCTAGGTTGGTATGAAAATGCTAAAAATAAGCAAAAATGGGAATAAATTGTTCAAAAAATCTTGTTGGTTGAGAACCCCTGCCTTAAACTAATGTTAATATAGAAATATAGTATAGAATATCTAGAAAGAGGTTCAGTTTTGCACTCACTTCTTACAAGCAACAGCCAAAAAAAGGAGAAACTGCCAGAAAAAGAGAGAGAGAGAGAGAGAGATGTACGCTTTGAAATGATCCTCTCATTCATGCTTTGGAGTAATTCATCATTCTTCTTCTGGTTAAATATATACAGCTGGATGACGACCCAGAGTGCGTTTACCCCCTGTGTGCGTTTCTGCATGTGTATTTGATGACAAATCACGAGTCATTTCACCCTTTCAATGGACCCTGTGGCACTCAATCAGTAAATAAACAAAGACCAAGAAAAGCACTTTTCTTCTCCTTTTTAAATCCTCTTTTCACCTATTTTCCTCCGACTCATTACACCTCGTCACAGGCTCCTCTCGCTCTCTGTCTGACATGACAAAAGTACAACCCGCTTTAAACTTAAATAACTTCTCAATAATCGCTTCTACTATTGTCACTAAAGTTTGGCTTTGTCTGCGTTTAACCTCTTAAACATCCTCATGGCTCGATCCCGAGTGAAAAAAGAAGCTTTAGGGATTAACTAACCGTGACCCAAATACAGTTTTCTTTGGCACTTCTTATTTAACATTGTGATTAAAAGAAGAGATTTGGCTTCTGTTGCAGCTTTAAAGATCACAGTGAAGAAAAAGACTAAACTGATGCAGCACGATGGGAAGTAAAGGCTGCGCTGGTGGCGCTAATTCCCTCCGACGTGTTAGCATTAGGTTGATCTCCTACTCACACTTGGCACTGTTTTGGATCCATTTTTCCATAAGTTTATAAATGCTGTTTTTACATGCAGTGTGACAACAACGATGCATCTGATTAAGAAATTATCTGAATAATATCCAGGAAGTTTGGTAATATTTGTGCCATATAAGTATACAGTCACCTTAAAGATGTAAATCCTTGTTTTAGTCAGAAATAAAATGAGTTAAAAGTGGTGGAAAATGGTTGTGAAATGGGATGTTAAAAACCACAGGAAATGTAAATTAAGACAAAAAAAGTGGACGAAACGGTTCAAAGTGTCAATATATAATATAATTTAAAAAGTAGGAACAATTAGTTTAAACTGGCAAATAATGGGTGTGACAAATCGTGAATGTGGTTGAATGAGCAGAAATTAGGCACGTAATATAGTGAAAATTGGTTAAAAGTGACAATAATAGGTCAACATATGCGACATTAGGTGGAAAAGTGGTTAAAAGGGTTTATAAATGCTGAAAAGGTCTAGAAAGTGGAAAAAATGTGGCTTTGAAATTTGATGAAGTGGCAGAAATGGGAGTAAAGTAGCAAAACATTTATTAAAATTAGCAACAAAAACGGGCAAGAAAAACTGATTATTCGGTATTATTTGGGCCATAGTATACCTTCATCTTAAAGCTGTAAATCCTTGTTTTAATCAGAAATAAAATGGGTGGGAAAATGGCCAAAAACGGTGAAAAGGTTGGTGAAATGAGATTTTAAAAACCACAAATTTCTTAAAATTAAGACAAAAAGTGGTAAAAATGGTTCAAACTTGTGTCAATATTGGCTTAAATGTGGCAAAAATGGGAAGTAATGTAATTTAAAAAGTAGAAACAATTAGTTTAAACTAGCAAATAACGGGAGTGACATGACATTTATGTAGTTAAATTGGCAAAAATAACCATGACATTTGGTGAAAAGAGGTTAAAAGTGACAATATATGTGACATTAGGTGGAAAAGTGGTGGAATGGGTTTTTAAGTGCAGAAAGGTGATTGAAATGTGATGGAGAAGTGTCAGAAATGGGAGTAATGTGGCAAAAATGCATTAAAAGGAGCAAAAATATGTGATGAAAATAGGTTAAAATATGGCAAGTTTGGTGTAGTTGCTGGAAAAGTGTAAAAAAATAAGCAAAAAATGGGCTGAAATTGTTCAAGAAATATTCTTAGCTAAGAAATACTGTCAAATGACAAGCACGGAACCCTGAGAAAAAGACAAACATCATCGTCACAATGAATTCCGACATTCTATGATGTTCATGTGTCGTTCAAATGATCCTAAAACACAAGGTCAGAACCAGGCTAGCAGCACCTCAGTACCAGGAGTAGTTCTACACAAATCTAACAGCAACAATAAAACCTCCGGACCATGGCTGACATCCTCGAGAATTACAAAATTCGATGATTTATAAATCTCATTGAGCTTACAAAGTTTTATTCAGCGTATCGAGCAGAGGTTGAGGTAATGTGTTGATTGAGCCTTGAGCAATGAACCACAAATTCTGATCGCACTCCAGCTCATGTCAGGGCTTCAAAGTATGTTTATTAAGCTATAACAGCAAAAAATCTATAAAAGGAAAAGTTAATTAAATCCATCCATCCATTTTCTGACCAACCTGCTCCTTTTTCAGGGTTGCAGGGTGAGAGTTTTATTAAAAAAAAGTGTAAAAATCTGAAAAAAAGATAATTCAGGTTGGTTATTTAACATAAAAAAATCTTCACAGAGTCTAAAAGGAGAAGTTATGAAAATATAAAAAACTAAATTCTACTGTATATCTACAAGTATTGCAAATGTTAAAAAAAAAAAAACAACATTATGTAATTTTGTTACATCAATGTCACCAAAACGTACATTTATTTAAATATGAATTAATTCCCATGTAGTATGTTCACAGTATGAAAAGATAGATTACGTGAGAAAAACCAGGATGTATACTATATAAGGGACATTTTTTAAGTATGCACGGTGGGCACACTAGTCATACTCAATCGTCCCATGATGCGTTGCGAACGGAATGTAAAATGGTCCTGGAACTAGCTTCAAGCTAAAAATTAAACATCCCCTTTTCAAAATAAAAGCATCTCTTCAAGTCTTCCAATAGTTTTCTAATGTTTTTGTAAATAGGGCTCTTGTTTTGAAGTTAACAGGAAGTTTAATCAGTAGTACAATAAAGGGTGTCTAAAAATCTACAAAATATTGGCATGAAATGTGTCAACGTGAGTTTTATGGATCAAATGATCACATGTTGATATTCTACTTGGTCACTTTCTCACTTCAAATGTTTTCAGAACTTTCAAAGTAAAGGTGGAGAATCAGAGATATTTAGCCTCAGTGTGAACAAGTGTTTTGACCATGGAAGTTTTTACTTAATTCTATGCCTCTGTATTTTTACTTATTGTTTATCCTTGTAAAGCATCTTTGAGCACTGTGAAAGCGCTATATAAATAAAATGTATTATTATTAATATTATTATTAAAAGTGATAATGGGTCAACATCTGTAACATAAGGTTGGAAAAGTGGGGGAAAATGTGCAGATAAGTGCCAGAAAACGGGAGAAATGTAGCAGAAATGCATTAAAAGGAGCAAAAAAATGGCAAAAAAAAGTGATGAAAATAGGTTAAAATATGGGAAGTTTGGTGTAGTTGTAGAAAAAGTATAAAAATAAGCAAAAAAATGAGCTGAAAATGTTCTAAAAATATTCTTAGTTTCTTAAAGGCATCTGGTGACCCCCTCCCAGCGTCTCGTGACCACAAATGGGATCCTGAGCCCAAGGTTGGGTCAGAACTTTCAAAGGTGGAAAATCTAGACAGATATTTACTTTTTCTTCTTGTAGGTTCCAAATGCTTCTAGGGAAACTTGGAAGTATACTTCGTACTAATAGTATATGGTATACACTCATTTAATTTGTAGTGTATAGTACGGAGTGTGACAACTACAACACAACCATAGTGTCGTCCTTTTTCTATATTACACTGATATTAATGTGTGACACCGTACATTTAACACCGTACGCTATATTTAAATCATCAAACCAGTCACTGTGTTGATCTTGAGGGAAAGACACGCAACTCAGCATAAAATACTCAGCCATCATATAACCATGGTTAACAACTTGAAGACTTTTACTCTGACTCCCACTGATGACCTCCATGGCAACCATTAGGACCTTTTAGTGGCCATGAAGGTACAGTAAACTAACATCTTGCCAACATTTCCATTTCTTCTGAGACCAAAAGGCCAAAACTTACTAGTGTGAAACATTGGCGTAGCCATAGCAACATGCACCATCTCAATAAATGACTGAAAAAAAAAAAACCATGTTACTCTGAGCCAGGTCATCAAAAATGTTACAGATATGAGCAATTAATTATTATTCATGGTTTCTTTTTGACATACTATAATTACATAAATATACTTATACTAAATATCCTTATATCCAATAGCCCTTATTTATCCATATCAAATATATCCTTACATAAAATAGCCAGTTTTTTCAAGGCCTATTAATTTCTAGTTAATCTTATGAATTAACAAATAAAGTCAGCCTTCTCTTTTAAGTACTAAACTTAATACACATTAAACAACTCATATACATATACCAAATAAGCACACATTAGATCCCTCATTGATAAATACATGAATTCATAATCTTGTATGTAATCTGTATCACTATAATATGATGTATAGGTTGCATTTTTTAAAACGTAATATGACATAATTGTTACATTTTACAAATGTTAACAAATGTTATACAATCAGTTAAAAGTTATGTTAGTCGCCAGTAAAATAAGATGAGGATTTCCTATGAAAAATGTAACAATTGCAATAATTAGGAGAAATTTAAACATTTCATACCTTTTTTTTTTCAAAGTTACTGTTTTCTTTCCTCATTAGCTTAGCCTCTAATTCAGACATAGGCAACTGGCGGCCCGGGGGCCACATGCGGCCCTCTGTCTAATTTTATGCGTCCCCCAAAGTAAACGTACAAAATGACAGAAAAATACACAAAACAAGAGCAAAAATACATAAAAAAATACAAAGAATAACAACATAAAAATAAAATACAGTGAAAGACCAGAGAAAAACACAGAAAATACTCCAAAAACAAACAAAACTATTACAAAAATGACAAAATTAAAGAAAGAAAGACAAGAAAAACAGGAAAAATTACTAAATACACAAAAATCACTCCAAAAAATGGTAATGGTAAATGGACTTGATTTTATATAGCGCTTTATCACCACACTGAAGCAGTCTCAAAGCGCTTTACATATCAGCTCATTCACCCAATCACTCTCACATTCACACACCAGTGGGACAGGACTGCCATGCAAGGCGCTAGTCGACTACTGGGAGCAACTTAGGGTTCAGTGTCTTGCCCAAGGACACTTCGACACATAGTCAGGTACTGGGATCGAACCCCCAACCTCTCGATCAGAAGACGACCCACTACCACCTGAGCCATGGTCGCCCATGTGCAAAATGATAGCACAACTACACAATATGACTCCAAAAAAAACATACATTTTACAGGAAAAATACACAATAGTACAGTAGAAATGCACAAAAGGCCTCACAACAAGCAAGACAACAACAAACATACACAGAATGAGAGAAAAACAGGCAAAATTTCTATAAAAACTCTTTGTTCTTCCCTGTATTAATGCTCACATCACTCATTATTCTAAATGCTGATGTGAATGTGACCCTGTGATAAAAGTTGTCTACCTCTGCTCTAATTAAAGTGCTTTTCTAACTGGTAGCCCTTTGGATTATTCAGTACCTATGAAGTAGCTCACAGTTTCAGAAAGGGTGGTGACCCCTGACCTAGAGTAACTTCACTCTAATCTAATCCTGTCTTTTCTAGCAGGTTCCAGAGTTCCTAAAAAAATCTACTTGTTGTGAATCCTTGAGTTTGAGCAGAAACAAGGGAGTGATGAGATATTGACAAAGTAATGCTGATGTATATATAAATAGTCGGCGGTAGTAAGAGGACAAAGCCCAGCAGGGAAGAACTTCAGCAACTGTTTGAATCCCCAACTTTCCTTTCATCCAAGCAACAAGACTGGGTAAAAAAAACAAGTTGTTGAGTAATTCTCAGCCAGAGGTGTAAAGAGCACTGATATATCCTACTTAAGTACAAGCACTATTACTTGATTTGTACTCAAATACTCAAGCACAAGTAAAAAGTAGCTCATTTAAATAGTACTCAGTGAAAAGATACAAGTTACTTTAACCATAAATCTTGGTACGGTTCCCTTATATACAGTAAACATCTCATGTATAAACTTAAAAAGGAAAGAGACCAAATCTACCACAAGTAGGACTTAATTTATTTCCCACAAATGTATCTGTTTAAATCAAAAGTAATTCAGAAACTTGACTTTACAAAATGGCAGAGGTGTAAAAAATTGCTGATAAATCCTACTCAAGCAGAAGTACTGTTACGTGATTTAAATTGTACTTAATTACAAGTAAGTCATGCATAAAATACTAAAGTACAAGTAAAAAGTAGCTCAATGAAAAAGTACTCAAAGTAAAAGTTGATATTTACCACTGAAGTACAGTAACGTGAGTATTTGTAATCTGTTACTTTCACCTGTGTCTTCTGCCAATAAACAACCATCTTTTCCACATCTGTGAGTGCAGAATCACCCCCCCCACCCCCCCATCATAAAGATAAGTAACCACAGGCCATTAAGGGGCCAGAGGGTAATAGCTGTTTAGTTTGCCTGTGCATGATAATGCTTTCCACTCTCTACACCGACAGGACTCGACTCCTGCGGAGACGTCGAATTCGCAAAAGGTCACCGACAATGGCTGTGTCGCCGTGGAAACCACACCGCCTGCCGAGGCCACTGGGGGTCATTTCCATCACTGAAAATCTTTTCCTCGGGACTAATTGCCACGTTTGAGCTGATGTTCTGTTTCAGTGCCGTTATCAATCATGCTAATCAAATGCTGCTTTCATACGTTCGGCTGCTTTGCATTAAGGCTCATCACCTCTGAACAACTCATGAGAGAATCAATATTGTCTAATAAAGGCTTTTTCTTCTCAAAAAAGCAGGAGTTTAGAAACGAGTACGTTTTCTGTGCCTGAAAACGCTCTCAGATCAATGATGTTGAGTTCTTCTGAAATGTGTGTATGTTATGTATAAGTCTGGCAGCTTTTGTAGGACACAACGGCAAACATTTGATATTAAGGCATGGACATAAAAAAATTATAGTCCTTGTTGGTCGTGACTTATCTTTAAAAAGCTATTAAAGTTCTGGAATGCTCAGATAAATAGGTGTAGTGAGAGAACACCCTCACAGCTATGATATGCTAAAGAAAGACTTGAACAAACCCCAACTTTAGACGCCTCTGAAAAAAACTGTCCGTTGACAGTTGAAACATGTCAGAAGATCAAAGTAAACTTATAGGACTCTCTTCTTCAGAGACCATTGAGGGTCAGGGAGGCGTGGCCCACCTGACGGAACTGTTACGTTAGCCACATCCATTAAGAACTTATGGACATATCAAAGCAATCAGCAGACGCATCTAAGGAAGACTGGCAGTTGACAGACAAAAAACATGTCAGGAGATCAAAGTACATTTTCTGTAAAAAGTTGAAACCATAACATATTATTCAAAAGGAAGACAAAAATAACTTGCTAGAATTATTGCGAGGAAGTCAAGGACACATCAAAGCGGCATAGGCCTCTGAGGAAGACTGACAGTTGGCAGTCAAAACATATCATGAGATCATAGTAAATTTGAAAGTACATTTTCTGACAAAAGTTGGCTGAATAAATTAAACCTTAACATATTATTTTCGTAAAAAGATGGCACAATGAACTTGCTGGAATTCCATGCGAGAGTACATTGCAAGAAATTTCTCATGTCTGTTTTGCTATACACTCAAACACCCATTTTAAGGGAAGAAATACAGCAGAAAAGCTTGATATTGTCCCAAAACATACACTTGAGGAATTCCCATGTCATATTGGGGCCTGATTTTAAATATTTTTGAATGTTCAGGTTGTTTTTCCATTTAAGAATGTGAATTCAGCATCATCACAACTATACAGTATGTAGTTGTGTTAATAACTCCACAGCATGTCCTTATTCTACAGTCTTCTAAAGAGTGTTGAGTGACAAAAAAACAGTTTTCCCCAAAAAATATGAGATAACACAATTATTGATTCAGCACTTTCACATGGCCATGCTTTCTTTTAGATCTACTCCCCTGTGGACTTTTAGCATCTGACGTTTAATAAAGGCCCCCGACCCCGAGAGCCAGAAGTAATTCCAGCATCTGGCCTGAGAGTCACTTATTGTTATTGGTGAGCCCAGTGTGACAGAAGCGATGAGCAACAGAATCCTCACGGGTCTCAGGCCTCCAGATCAGAAGAGGCTGAACGCTTTAATCACAAAATCAGCTTTCAAGCCTGGCAAACTGCTGGACCAAAACAACCACGGTTCCTTTGAATGCCAATGAAATGGAAAAAGAAGCTGCAAACACTGGAGACCAGGGGTGCACCGATCACCGATCATTAAAAAGCCTGACCTTCCCATTCCCATTTTTGCTGATCACAATTTTTCTTTCTAACAGACATTATACGTCTGTAATGTTCCAATCTTATTTTGTTGTAAAACATTGAACAAAAGCCATGAAACAATACAAACTTGTTGTTTTAACTGCACAAGGCAGTTATCTCAAATATGAATGAAAAGTTTAGAGGACTGCTGTTCAAAATACTAAATTATATCAGTTCCGTTGGTCCACGTGTCCAACTCAAGGACCAGGGGCCAAATTTCCATGAGCTTAAAACAATTCAGGGTGAAATTTGCTGATGCAAAATGCCACACAGGCACATCTCTTCACAAACAGCTGCACAAAATATGTCACTTTTGGCTTTTTCTACCATGAGAAACAGCACGTGTGAGTGAGTTCTTAAGTGTAGCTTGTTTAGGAGAAGGTCTGTGTTAGGACGCATTCAGAAATTCATCTGTGTTTTTAATTCTGTTCTGAGAAGTAGTGAAAGCAGAGACTCCTAAAACCGGTAGTTTAATACTAAATAAGCTATAAAAAAAACATTTATATATTGATATGGGCTAGTGTTTTTCAACCATGGGTTGGGACCTCCTGTGGAGTTTCAATGGGTCGCCAGAAATTTCTGAAAAATTAAAAGGCATTTTTGAATTTTTTTATTTATTGCTTTTTTTTTCCAAAATTAAAACATGCAATCTTCAACTGTATTATAAATGTATAATATAAATCTAATTAAACAAAAACGTAGTAAAAAAAAATAAATAAATAAAAGGTGAGCTGGCACAACTTTTCTGTATTTGTAACACAGTATAACAAACAAACAAAAATGTCTTTGGGGTCACCAAAATTCTTGATATTCAAAGGTATGAATCCACTGATAACAGAAAAATCAGAGTCAGCTTTTTAGGAAGGAGGGGAAAAAAAGGATTGCTAGCCGCTGGGGGGCGAGTGCGTGCAGCCTCTTGTGGGCGCTTCACCCGCTCCCTTATAGCTTGCGGGGAGGGAGGGAGATATTGTAATTTTCTATATCCCCAAAATTGAAAACTCGATATATCTTAAATCTCGATATATCGCCCAGCCCGACTGGAGACCCAACATCAAATCAAAACTTTGCATATTTCATAGAGTTTCCTGCCTCTAGCTTCTAAAACAGGATGTGAGGGTGACTTGGATGACAATTACACTGGTTTAGTCACACACTAATCAGCGTGATCAAGGCTGAAGGTTAGTATTCATCTAAATCTGCTACAAGGACACAGCCGTGGGGAGGAGATGGAAAATAAAACAATGAAGCACCAACGCATCCCTCACGTCTGCAGACCATCGTCATTCATCGCACGGATAAAGAACCGACATCAAACTGTTCTTCTTCAACTTTAACAAAAAATAAAAAACTTGTCGGGTGAATTTTTGCTGAACAGTAAAATGGAAAGTTGTTGTTTGAAAGAAGTTTGGATGTTTTTTAAGCTATTGAAAGTGAAAAAAAGGATCAAGGATGGCTGTAGCAGTGAGAGAAGAAAAGAGCTTATTGTAGGAGATTTCAATGAAAAACACAAAGAGCGTGGTTTAAAAGAGAAAGTTCTGTGCTTGATTGAATAACTGTAAAACACAAAAAAAATGGCAAGTTTATTCAGTCTGATTAAACTTTCTCATTTCAGTTTTTTAGCCCTTTTTATTTGGCAATTTAAGTTGTCATTTCTAGTCAGGGTTGTTCTTTTATGAGCTGAATATGGACAGTTAGACGTTTCTAAAGGTAATTGGATTACTGGGTAATATCTGTTGGATAGATTTTTTAACTTTTAGTCTCAAATTATTGAGTAGAGGATTAAAGGGTTTGAAGCAGATCATTTATTCATTTAATTAGATCATTATTTTGTTTATTTTTGTTTAAATGCTGAAGACTATTCATGTTGGGGGTCAGCTAGAGGTCGTCTGGGGGCCACCATCAGTCACTTCACTAGAGGGAGAACATGTAAAGTCCACACAGAATGCTCCCTGATGCACTTTTATGAAAGTAACAGATTACAAGTCCTCACATTACTGTAATAATGGAGCTTTTATGAGTATCTATGAGTTTACTTGTACTTAAGTATGTTTTAAAAGAAGTTAAGTGTCTTTTTAACTTTTCTACACCCAAACCGTTACGGAGTAAATTTAAATTATTTTTTTTTAAATGATTGAAGGACAATTTATTATTCAATAAATGTAGTTATACTTAAACCTTAAAACTATTTAATTGAGCTACTTTTTTACTTTTAACACATTAGCCGTTGAATGTGTTATACAGTAAATTCATCTAAATCATAAAAATGGACGCAAACAAGTTACATGTGAGAGCATGGGGTAGAGCGTGTGAAATATTAAATTAAATCATAATTTTTTTTAAAATGTGCACTGACAATGTGTCTTTTAAATAAAAAAAAAAAGTTCTTTTCAAGCTTCTACAAACTATCAGGTGTAAAGAGTACTGATATATAAGTAGAAGTACAGTCACTTGATTGAAATTGTACTCGAGTACAAGTAAAAAGTTATTCGTTACTTTCACCCCCACAACACGTTTATTTTTGATACTAAATCTTGCCACGGTTCCCTTGCATACAGTAAACCTCATGTAGAAACTTAAAAAGGAAGTTAATTTATTTTCCACAAAGGCATCTGTATAAAATAAAAGGTTTGTCAAAATATACTTTTTTTAAAAAATAAAATAAAATGAAATAAAAAAAAAGAAATTAATTTAAATAAAAATGATTAGGCTTTAAATACAGCTACATTTATTAACTCTAAAACGATGCCATGTGAGTAACAACATATAAGAACATATGAATTATCTGACTGTTGTCTGGTCATTTCAGATTTTTTTGTAGTTTCACAATGTCCGTTGATCATTTTAAAACTAAAAAAATAATTTACCCAGTCAGGGTTGGGTGCAAAAATATAACAAATTACTTATTTTAAAACATGTTTAAAGAAAATTAATGATTTAGAATTTAACTAAAAAAAAGTACAAGTACCCATAAAAGCAACTCAGTTACAGTAATGTGAGTACTTGTAATCAGTTACTTTTACTTCTGAGTATGGCTGATACATTAATTTGACAGCAAAATATTAGTAGAAATTACTAGAAAGAAAATCCAAAATAAATCAGTATCTAAATGGAATATGTGAGCTCTGTGCTTGCATTCTGACAGCGCCACCAAGCGGACAAACATTGCAATGTTCAAATAAAACTTCTACAACTAACATTTCCTCCTTTCTGTTATGCATTCACCACAGTTATTATTATTATTATCATGCATATTATTATTATTAATATTTGCACGAAAATGATCATTTTGCAACACATTTGAATCCCTGGACACAAGTGAGCAGAGAGTAAATGTAAGATAGAGACTCGTAAATAAACAGTAATAGGTTGGTTTATAGTATATTATAATGAGTAACCAGGACAGGACTGATAATAAAACTAGTCCAGATGTTCCTACCAGGTGAAGGATCCAGATCCTGGTCATGGATCAGTGATTAAAAGCTGCTTCTTTCCTGGTGGAGACGCGGGAACCAAAACGAAGAAATATCCTCGATCTTTGGCTGTATTTTCACAAACAGAGATAAAAACTGTAGACAGGGCAGATTCCTCAGTGCCGATGTTCCTCTGAGCCAGGGGTGGGGTGCATGCGTCCCTCCCCGGGGTCGCTGTGCTGCTATTTGTGCCCCGCAGAGACGCGCTGAGGGCGCACGGTGTGTAACCGGACACCCGCTGCAGACAATGAATGAGAATGAGAATGTGACGTGAGGAGGTGCCAAATAACGGCACGAGCACCGTGCACGCAACTTTAGTTCAGTTCAGATGAACCGGACAGAGGAGGAGGAGGAGGAGGAGGAGGAGGTCGGTTCCAGCTACGCAGCGTTTGGATGATGTGTGAGGACTGGATCTGCTCCTCTCTCTTTTCTCCTGCTGCGGTGCACACAGACAGACACAGACGCACAGACACAGACGCACAGACGTGGCAGTGTCGCACTGATCTGTTGCAGGTGGAGGACAATCCTCTAAATCCTCTGAGCTACAAGTGGGATCAGTTTGTTTGAGCTTTGGAGAATATTTACATCATTTATTTTTGTGGAGTCCTCCTCCTCCTCCAAAAATCCAAAAGCAATGCAAAATAGTGCAATCAAAAATTAAAATTAGATATATAAGTGTCAGTACAAGGACATTTCTACTTTTCTGTTTGGTTTTAAGCAACACTAATCTTAAAACCAAAATACACAATATATCTATTAGGGATGTCCCGATACAACTTTCTCACTTCCGATATGATACCAACATTGCCGCCTTTCGTATCGGTCGATACCAATATTGATCCGATACGATATCAGCACAAATCATACATACTTTTATTATTTATTTTGTAGTGTGGAATGTTAGAAAAGGCTTGATCATGTGATGTTACTCAGAGAACAATAGTCAGCAACAGTAGGTTCATGTGTTGAAAGTAAACCACAGTCACCTATCGATGGAAGAGCTGGAGCGGAACATTTTTATCAAAAAAAGCTTATATCGGTGACTTTAGATGCAGTCCGATGAAATACGATATTCATTTTCTGGCTGATATCAGACTGATGTCCAATATCAATATCGGATCGGGACACCTCTAATAATTATATAGAATAGAAGAATTAAAATAAAATAAATATAAATATGGGCAGAAGACTAGCAGATATAGTTACAGACTTTTAATATTAATATTAAAATAGGTGAAAACATGTACAGTTATTGTAAAGGGTGTGTTTCATGTTTATATGTTTTTAAATTAATAAAAATAAAAATAAAAATCGGGGTGTAATTTGGCACCCCTCCAGCAGATAGCGCCCCAAGCAGCCGCCTGTGTTGCCTGTCGTGAAGGCCGGCCCTGCCAGCACCTATCCCTCTCTCTCTTTTCTTTTAATAGCGTCTCCCAAACATTTTCACCCCAAGACACAAACATCCACATTTAGGAGCAAAACAACCAACAAATGACCTTTACACCTAAAAAAAAAAAAATAAATGTATTTACAATTGATTTGCAACAAAACCATAACATCTAAACCAAAACTACATTTTAAAAAAGAACAAAACGCATTAATGTCCATCAATATAAGGGCAGGATTTGTGAAAAAGTCTTTTGATGCTATGGGTGATGAAGCGTACTAAACCAAACAAAATGAGACCACACACATTTCTCCTATTGCCTTGAACACATTTTATGATGCATTTTGTTCTGCAATTGACCTTTTGCAAAAGCTCCGCCCCCCTTATTTACTTTTGGGACGTCCGTCATGGTCTCATCTGTAATGGCTGGGAGAAGTCTACGGTGCGTGTTAGTGACTCTTGTTTTTAGACCAATTAAAAGGGCTTATAATATGCTGTGGACGGACATATTAAATAAACAAAGGGGACATTACAACTATTGAACGCTCCTGCACTGCTGGGTCAGTTTTCTTATGTTATATTGTTTGTATCCTCCTACATTAGCACAGCTAATGGGGATCTTAATGAAACAAACTGTTACATTAGCTACATTAGCTAGCTAGCTGAATCTACCCAGGGCTTATAACATAGAAGTGGTAACAATATAGATTAATATAGGAGGATGTCCACTGAAATATTGACTAATATGATAATTGCTAATAACTGTATACCTCAGTCATCGTCGCAGAGACTGAAAGAAGACTAAACTACTGTTTGGTTACGCAGAGGCATGCGCGGAAGTCTTGCAGTAAACAGTCACATGAACGGCGAGTAAACTACGCATTTTTTTGTCCACGTTCGATCCAAACCCGATGATTAAAATGTCATTTTTTCCTCATACTTGCTTACCACTTAAACATATTAATGTTTAAGTGGTAAGCATCACTTTTATTAACAAATAACTGTTAATGTCAAATGTTTTTGGGGTGATCATCGGAATACCCCCACACCATTTTAGAAACTTGACTTCAAAAGATCAAAACACTACTACTACTACTGACTTTTGGGAAAATTAAGTATAAAGTTGCAATTTGGAGAATGAAGTTGAAATGTTGAGATTAAAGTTGAAAAAATTAGATTAAAGTCAAAATTTAGAAAATAAACTCAGTCATTTTACACATCTGTTTGTTTCCATTTGGGGAATTGTCCCTAATCAGCTTCTGTTGATTTGACTTTATTAGCAAACTTTAATCTCAACATTACATTTTAACTTTATTCTCAAAACTTCAACTTTAATCTTGACATTTCAACCTTATTTTTCAAAATTGTCTCTAACCTGCTTCCATAAAACACAGCTTTACTCAAACGGATGCTCTTATCTAACCGTATCCAAATGTTTGAACTTGATATCTAAAGAAAAATATGAAATAAGATGAAATAAGATCCATGATAATTGGATTAGATAAATAATACAACAGGGGGAAAGTTTCTAATGAATAACATGAAAAGAAAAATAAGGCAATATATCTATTCTTCCACACATAGTGGTACATCTTCCTTCAACAGTAATTCTCCGTTAATAAACATAAATAAATTATGTGGGAACATCACCTTCACGGTTGCCAAGATATTTTTGAAAGAATTGCTGTCAGTTGCTCCATAACTGTGACCTCACTTATCACACGTTCACACAAACAGCACAAAAGTTGCACGTTGAGTTGAATTAACCATTAATTAGCCATGCAGAGTTTCCTCACATTTCTTTTTAGATTGTTTCCTATTAAAATGTGAATTTTCAATGGCTTTCTGTTGTTGCATTTAAATATAATTTTAATTTGTCTCTGTAAATGTGCATTTTTATTTCATGTCTAAATTTAATGCTCTCGTTCTATAAGTTGGAATAGTTTTTGGTGAATTTAGGGTGAATTTTTACAACAACTTTAGTCACAGAAAAGTTCATCTTGTGATGTATTCAGAGATGATTTCTTCTCCCTAAGGGTTGTTTTTTTAATATTTACTTAGAGTAGGGGTTCTCAACTTTGGGGTTAGGACCCCATTTGAGGTCGCGATACACTGGGAGGGGATGCTTTCAAGAAACTAAGAATATTTTTTGAACAATTTGAGCCCATTTTTTCTTATTTTTACCCTTTTTCTGCAACTACACCAAACTTGCCACATTTCAACCTATTTTCATAACTTTTTTAATGCATTTGTGCTAAATTTCAATGCCTTTCTGCACATTTTTTCCACTTTCAAGACATTTTCATCACTTATAAACCCTGTCCACCACTTTTCCACCTGTTACATATGTTGACCCATTATTGTTACTTTTAACCTCTTTTCACCATATTTCATGGTTTTTTTTTTTTGGTTTTTTTTGCCAATTTAGGCACAATCACGATTTGTCATGTCCATTATTGCCAGTTTAAACTAATTGTTCCTCATTTTTAAATTACATTAACCCCAACACCCCCTTCCCTCCATTTCTGCCACTTTTAAGCCAATATTGACACTTTGAACTCTTGTTTTTTACCCACCCATCGAATTTGCCAAATTTATCCTATTTTTGCCATATTTTTTGCTCCTTTTAATGCCATTCTGCTACTTTACTCCAATTTCTGCCACTTCTACATCTAACTTCAATGCTGCTTCTGCTCATTTCTTCCACTTTCAAGACAATATCGACCTTTTGAACCCTTTTTACCACCATTTTTGGTCACTTTAAACCCATTTTATTTCTGATTGTTGAGAACCACTGACATAGAGGACAGGGCACTTGTTCATTAAAGGGAAAACACATAGATATAAACAAAGATATTATTTTAAATAGTCAATCTTACATGGAGTTGGAACCTGGAAACCTTAGCATGAGGTAAGTGAGCAGTGCTAATGTTTTGCCATCAGCATATACAGATTATAGAACCCTTCCATTACACTAAATTATACCTAATGAGCATGTTCTGTATAATAATAATGCATTAATTTGATATGGAATATTTGCTACCATGGCAACCTTTGGATCCTGACTGTGAAAGTCAGGTGATGGAATCTCACTGCACGTTACATTAGAAACACAACTAGAGCAAAAGAAGGAAAAAAGAGGACTATTTTGAATATACAGTATATTCTTATATTACACAGGTTAGATGTGTTTCTTTGGGATTTTTTGTACTAATGCAAAAAATATATATTTTAACACTAGTTTAAATGTGTAAGGAGGTCAACAGTATGAAATACAACAATATAATATTAGACTGAAGGAACCGAGGCTGGAAGCATAAAAAAAAAAAAGGAAAACTGTTACATATGTGAGGTTTTAGTGGCTTCAAAATAAATCGGCTTGAATATGCTGCTTAAACACTTAAAATATGGTAAATATACTGTAATTCAAAATTTGTATATTAACCGCCAAATAAACCCTCGCCACTGGTTACCCATCATGATCTCATGGAGAATCGTGGAACTGTCACGTTAATCTATCGTTTCTTCATTTTTGTGGCGTTTGCAACAAAACTGGAAGGCATTTTGTGCTTTGCATGATTTTCAAATGCCTGTGAGCTGTAGAACTTTAATGGTATACACCAAGATCCATGGGAGAAAAACAAATGAGAACTTTTTTTTAGAATTTTCCTTCTAAATAACAATTGGAGATTGATTCCTATATGGTTGGTACGCACAAAAAAATAAAATTAAATCAATTCATTTAGTTTGACGATGCTGAAAAGAGGCTGGATTACCATAAAACTGCCAAATAATGGCCATAACAATTCTTAAATGTGGTTAAATTAGCAAAAAAATATACATGAAATATGGCGAAAAGAGGTTAAAAGTGACAATAATGTTTCAACATGTAACGTCAGGTGAAAAGTGGTAGAAAGGGTTTATAAGTGCTGAAAATGTCTTGAAAGTGGAAGAATTGTGCAGAAAAGACATTGAAATGTGATGTAGAAGTGTCAGAAATGGGAGTAATGTAGCAAAAATGCATTAAAAGGAGCAAAAATATGGCAAGAAAAAGTGATGAAAATGGTAAGCCCCACATGTTGTAGGCTACACACATTTGGGGCAAATAAAGTGTCATTTTAATGGACCTGTACTGAGTTAATTCACCTCTTCATTAATCACTGTAATGCATGTGCAATAGATGCCTGCAACCCTATTTAAATCTGCTAATTTTCATAGAAATGTCTCAACCCACGATGAGCGAATGGAGCAAAGCTCAGATTTATATTTCAAGTGGTTACTGGGTAACTCTGAGAAAAGCGTGGGTAACCTTTTACTTTCTTGCTGTGCAGTTGGACATGGAGGAAAAAAGATTTGCTTTCCTAAATGTACCAAAGCAGATTGGGTGAAGGTGTGGTATACCAGAGGCAGCAACTCGACCAAAGCCTGGCCTCTGAAAAGTCACTTTCTGAGCAACTCTACACAAACAGGCTGATTTGCATTCTACTTATGCACATTCATGAGTGGGCGTGTCTATAGACAGGACACTGACTTCCTCCTCCCCGTACGGTGACGTAAGGCCAGAGGACGGCCCGCTCTCCTCCCACCCACTTCATAGCCGAGTTCATGCTGCTTCATAAACACGAGACAGAGCGTGGGGGCGGGGCGTTCGCCTGTACATACCGGCGTCAAAGTTGTCATCAAAGTGGGAACGCATCATCAAATTGGAGCGAGGTGTTTGGGCTCACCCTGCAGTGAGAAAGGAGCAAATCACTCTAACTAACGATTGAGGGACTCAATGAAAAAAACACTTTGACCATGTGTATGAAGCCCTAATAGACCTTTATCATGTTTAAAGCACAGAAAAGTCCATTTAGCGTAACATGGGCCCTTTAAACATAAAACATCATAAGACACAACCATCACAGCAATTATTTTGTCAAACTTGAAAAAAAAAATGGCGACATAATCAAATGCCATGTCTGAATTAAACCATATATTATACCAAAAGTGGTCTCAACATTTTCCTCAGACATTCAAAAATCCAATGAATCTCAGTATTTAGTCCAAAACACAGTAAAACTGCTGTAATTTTTTTTTATTAAATTAAATTAAAATTATTATTCCTATTTACAAAAAGAGCAGCAGATTTCTTCTCATTTTTAGATTAATGTTGTAAAATCATCATAAAATCGTGCTTTCTACTTCATTTTTGCTGCAATACCATACCTGAACTGCTGGGGGCAGTGTCAATGCATCATTTACATTGTGAAGAAGAATTGTGCCACAGAAGAAGAACCAAGTCACATGACTCAAGCATGTCCACTGTGTTGTATGGCACTTAGAATACAGTATTTGTATATTGTGTACAATATATTAAGAATTTTATTTGTTCAAACGAATTTGAATGAGCTCATATAGATGGAGAATATCAGCTACAGCTAACATAGGCAACCGGCGGCCCGGGGGCCACATGCGGTCCTCTGTCTATTTTTGTGGGGCCCCCAAAAGAAAATTGTAATTCATGAAGTTGGAAGTTATACTAAGAACAACATGATACACAAAAAAACTCCATAAATACAGAAAAACAACAACAAAATGCACAAGATGTCCAGAAAAGTACAAAAAGTAACTCAATTACAACAAAGACACACAACATGACTGACAAATCTATCAAACACACATTATCTTGAAAAACTCGAAAAGACAAGAGAAATTTGCCATATTGACAATAAAATTGACAAAATGAATTTAAAAACACAAAGTGTATGTTTTTAAGCTTGTATTAAAGCTCCGACACACAAAATGACAACAAAAACAAAAACAACAACATATACAAAGTGACTTCAAAGACACACGGAATTAGAAAAAATGACAGAAAAATACACAAATCAACAATTACTATTTTTTTTTTATCAAAAACACACAATGACTTGAAAAATGAACAAAAAGCAAAGAAAAATTGCCACATTGATGAGGAAATCTACAAAATGAATTTAAAAACTCAAAATGTGTGTGTTAGTCATTCTTGGCCCTTTGATCAGAAAAATCACATTTCTGTGGTCCCGCTATGGTAGAAGTTGTTCATCTCTGAGCTACTTATTAAATGTTGTGACCTCCACAACTTTCTCTTCTCACTCCAGGAATTCAGAACTCATTTTTTACTTTACATGGATCTGCTCTGCTTTACAAAGAAGGTTTGCACCTCATCGCCAAAAGGGAATGTGGCAGTGCAGCGGCTGAACTTCAGACCGAGGCTTTATCTGTCCAAGCTGCTCAGAGGGCAAAATTTGATCTGTGAAAACACGGGCGAGTGTTTGAGTGGGCCATCAGACTCAGTGATGGATGACTGGGACTACATTAGTCCATGAGGGGAGGCCTGAGACACAATGAATCAAGGCAGCAGTGGCATTTAGCTCTCCTTTGGGCTGTGTATGTGTGTTTCCCAGGTACTCATGTTGCCAAGCAACCACTGTAAATTATGTGTCCATTGAAACTCTGTTTTTTTTCCACACAAGAGCATGCGTCTTTGTGTTTTCTTTCATCTCAGAACTATTTTCCTTCTCATTGAAGAGAAGATATTATTATTATTACGGGAAAAACATATTTTCAAAGTAATGCCATCATGAAAGAGACTGTAAGCCTGCTTTTAACTCTGAGAGTTAAAAAAACCATAACATGATCATATTCATCACCCAGTTCTCCCATAGGTGTGTCTGTTAGTGGTTCATGTGATGGAAAGTTCTCCAACGCTAGCCTAACTTTGTACATACCTTCTAAGATAGCTCACTTTATTTTAGAAAGTGTCTATTCATACGGTTGCCGTACGGATTTTTAAAACTGGTATTCTATATTTATTTTAGAACAATGTGGACCCCTAAAGGATGAAAACACAAAATATAGCCATTTTTGGAACTGTCATTTTTAACTTTTAACTTAAATTCCCAAAAAATAAATCAATATCTCCATAAAATTTAACATATGAAAAAAAAAAAAAAAAAAAAAACATATGTATTTTTTCGTTTGTTTACTGTTTTGGAATTAATGGAAGAAATAATTGAATCTAAATTAATTTCATTGTATTTTCAGTGTTGCCGCTATAAATTAATGACGGTCCAAATTAGTCCTAAAGTGCCACAGATGTATTTTATAGTACAAAACCAATTATAGTCATTGTCCCAAGCACTAGTAATTGTGTCCCCCACTTTTAGAAACAAACTGATGCCCTTGCCTTCAGGGTTTGAACCCACACCCTCCAAACTGTGAGCCACAAACACCACCCACAGCTACACTGAGCAGCCCTACAGTTCTGACATAATTAACTTCATTTTTCTAATCATTAGCCGATGGGTGGCTCTCACCAGCTTTGTCCACTTTCATTTCTTCTGGGTTTTTTTTAAATTACAGACTGGGAGTGAAATAATGGAATATCTTAAGAGACAAAGACCAGCCGGCTGCACTCCGTCTTATGACTATAGCTTAATATTACCAAAGGTAATTGTTGGCCACAGACTCACAATCATTAATTAATCGTCAGCCACCTCTAAGCTGAGGTACCACGTCTACAGAACCTTCAATGATTCAACCTCTACCAGTTCTTCTCTTTAGCCTCGAGCTTAGCCACACGGTTCAAATTGATAGAGAAAAAGAAAAAGAAGTAGTAGAAGAAACTTTAAGTCCACCAGACTCTTCTTACGATCCATCATGGAACGAATAAGTGGGAGGACACAGACAAATACCACCAGCCTCTGCAGAAAAGTGAGAGAGATGACCCCTCTGGTCTCTGATGCTGCATTTCATTATCTCACTCACTCCATTCATTCATTGCCTTTGGATGAATCCAGATCCCAAAACACTCCATCATACCTCTGTCTGCACTGCGTTGTTGTGGCCTGATCAGTGTACGACTGGGAAATGATGGAGATGAAGTAGAACTTATGTAATATTGTTACACGTGAGACCAAAAAGTAGGAAGTTAACTCTTATTACAACTGCCATCATAAAATGTCTCGAGAGGTTCCGTCACAACAAGGTCAATAGTTGGAGGAATGGTGGGCGAATGGTTTAGAGAGCAGACGTGTATCTATCCGGAGGGCTGGTGGTTCGATTAAAACGCTCCAACATTTGTTTACCTCATCTGGGTGACGCAAACAAAGATCAGGCCGCCAAATTCAAGAGCGATTGTTTTTGCTGGACGCAGATTGGTTCTAATCAAAGTTTAGGGTAATTCAGGGGAACTGAACACAAGTGGTGAATATGACGTACACTGTGGGTTTTCTAAAAAAAAAAAAAAAAAAAAAGCATGTGAAAAGCAAAAATAACTCAAATAGTCTTTTAACTCTTTAATGTACTGTATATGTTTTTATGAAGTCATTAGCATTAGCTCTTAGCCAAGTCGGTGGGTTAGCTAAGTTAGCTTTAGTCCAGTTTCCAGTTGATAATTGTTGCTGCACGTTCATCTCTATCGACGTGTCTTCGGGAACTTCAGGTGGATCTGACGGAGGAACTTAGACTGGTTCACTTTGTTGGGTGGGTGTCTGGTAGCGGTGTGACGCTGTGAGGGTCGGGGGGGCTTCAGCATCGCGGAGCTCCTGTGAACAGCGCTCCAGAGAATAACTTGTTGACATAAGACAATTTTGGCCCGTGGCACTAGGTTTTTAGGGCCATTCTTGGCTAAATTGAGGGCGTAACGTGCATACAGCTCTGAGCAAAGATATATAGGAGGTGAGATGAGCCATTCCTCATGAAAAACAATGTTCAGCTCCGCCCACAGACAATTGTCGACAATTACATTTGTCGGTGACTAATTCTGTTATCGATTTTTGTCGACAATGTCGTTGCATCCTTACTTCTCACATCACAATCTACATGCTCTCCCATTATGCAACATATCTACCTTCATATGTTCCAGCCTGTCCTGTGTACAGTGCTAGAAGGAGGGCCTAGCCCAGAAGATAACTGTGCTAGAACAGATAGACACAGATATAGAGAGACACCTAGGTTTCTTCCTCCAGCCACCTGTGTGTATATTTTAATTGTGACTGGAACTAGAATAAACCACATTTATATTGCACTACTATTGTCATGTATCCTTGGAGCGGTTCAATTAAAAGATCTGAGAAGAAGGTAGAGAAGAACCTTACACCATTACGTCCCCCTCATCACTTCCCCAAAGTAGGCCACTTCAAACTTACACAACTACTAGAACTGTGTAACGTGTTTTAAAAAGACCACATTCGTTTTGAGAGAAGAAAGAGTCTTTCTTCTTCTTCTTCTTCTTTCATATTGAGCTGACCAGAAATACCATCAAGTCCTTGGAGCGTTCATGTTCTCAGTGGAACAAAAGAAGTAGAGGAAATGGAAAATGTTGAGATAGAAGTGGTTTTCAAATCCACCTTTAAATGTCTTCATGTGAAGCAAAAGCTGTGGATAATGTGCCATTGAAGGTAACTTCTGCACGTTACACGACCGTAGATCAATTTCTTTCAAATTTTTTGTCAGACGTCTCACAGTGTAAAGGGAACACTAGATCAATGCTGACGGACTCTGAGTTTAACCCTCCACTCTATAACCTCTGCTGTTTATAACAATGTGCTGACTCAGCTGTCACAATGTGGCCTTGTCGCAGTGTTTCCAACCCACATTTTCAACTTTGACGACAAGACTGTCAGTCCCTCAGTGTTAATAGGTGTAACTGAGTATCTGTAACAGGTCTATTTAGTTCAGATGGGTAGATATCAGAGGTGTAAAGAGTACTGATACAGTATATCTACTCAAGTACAATTAAGTCATACCTAAAAGTGAAAAAGTAAAAAGTAGCTCAATTTAATAGTACTCATAGTAAAAGTTACTAGTTACTTTCACCCCCCACATTTATTTGTGGTCATACATATTGCCACGGTTAACTTGCATACAGTAAACATCAATTCTCTTTTTCTTTTTTTTAAAAAATAAAACATCAATGAATTCAATTCAAAAAAAGAACAAATATCATCCTCCAAGTATAGTTAAATGAATGAACTTAATAAAACATATTTTACCGTTTTGTTTTGGTGTAGTGCAGCACGTTTAATCTGATTGGTCGGCTATGATGTGATGCATTTGATTGTTGTCTGGTCATTTCCATGTATTGAAGTTTAACAATGTCCATTTACCATTTTAAAACTAAAAAATAATATTTTACTCAGTAACTTAAGTACGTCTTAAAAGTAAGTAAATTTACAAGTAAGAGGTTTGTCAAAATGTAGAATTAATTTTTTCTTTAAATAAAATAACACCAACGAATTCAATTCAAAATAAAAAACAAACAACTCTCAGGCTCTAAGTATAGCTACATTTATGAACTCTAAAACTGAGAAAATAACCAGCATCCAATGCTGTTTTGGCGTCGCGTGCATTACGTTTAATCACAATGATCCTTTTAAAACCAAAAATATTGAAATAATAAATTGACTCAGTAACGGTTGGGTGTAGAAATACTAAAAAAATACTAGTACCCATAAAAGCAACTCAGTTACAGTCATGTGAGTACTTGTAATCTGTTACTTTCACCTGATAGTTATGATCTAAATATTCTGTTTTAGTTATGTAAGAAGTCTCAGGAGGTCAAAGAAGTAATGCTTTATATATGTTTAGGCTACTTCACAGAATTGTAATGTTTTCTAAGTTTCTGTCCTCTGCTCTAATCATATTTCCTCAGACGCTCCAACAGTAACGACATCTTTAGCCAATCGTTGGAGCATGTCAGAGAAAGTAGACTCTGGAGTTCTGGCCCTACGTCTTCTTCTACTGCTACAGAAGAAGCGTGGGACATCAGACGACTTTGGTCTTTGGCTCATTGAGTCGACGGGTACGTGTGCTCAGGCTGAGGAATGACTGCAGTCTTTTACAGCTGGTCGGTTTTCCCACTTTCTCCACCTTTTTGCTATCTTCACAGCGTCAGGTTCTGTGTTTTTTTTATTCCTCATGTCACATTCTACTGGGAAAATGACCCCAAACACCTTTATTATTCCCACTCTCGCTCACCTGTGCACTCACCTCTCTGAGTGTCCCAACCAAGCGTACTCAGTCCAATCCTTTGAGTGCTCGTCCAAAAATATGGCTTTGATGTGTCGGGAAGTGTGTGTTTTGGGGTTCCCAGGTGGTTAGCTGGCCTGGTTCGTGAGGTGTCAGCTGGTCAGGGGTCCTGAAACAGGTCGGAAAGCGTGAGACAGATGGTCTGTTTTGACTGAGGGATTCTCAAGTGGTTCGGATACCAAGTTTATCACAACTGACCAACTGTTTGGATCACCTTCCAAGACTTTGTACAAGATATGCACACAATCCATGACAAATCCACACATACAAAACATATAATTAGAATTACTACTGGTTTGATTTGATCGACATTTGTCTCAAACTTTCAGTGGTTCATTCACAATCAACTAAATGCATATAAACTTGTATGTTGTCACGTATCTACAGAAGCAACAGCCCCTGTAACTGCCCATGTTCAGACATACTCCACTTGTTCAGAGAAACACAGAAAAATTACAAAAGTAGTAGGTGTTCATTGTCACGGATTTGCAGCCGTTTTCGATGGTTGGAGATGTGGGCTGTGTGTGTGTGTGTGTGTGTGTGTGTGTGTGTCTCAAATATCTCTGCGGATGGGGATCAGACTGAGCTGAGACTTTCAACATGGCTGCTGCTTGGTTCAAGCATAGACATATATATATAAACGCGAGATGGCTCATGGCAAATTCTGCCACGGCATCACCGGCGGCCATCTTGCCCCAGGCAGCTCTCTGACAGAGGGAACCAGAGGGAAGGTGAGTGATCTGCCCAACGTAAATACTTGTATCTCGCTCAAATCTTGACGGATTTGCATACGGTTTGCTTTCCTACAAACGTTATTAACGTGGCTACAATTCTGGATGTTTTCAAATGTTAAAATTGCAGCTTTTCTCTTCAAAACACGACCTAATTATGTAGCATAGTTGTGTAAGGCTGAGACCACCAGATTTAACTTGCGTTATGTTTCCTTTAGCAAATTGCAGATAGAAGATTAAAGTGAAGATGCCAGACTTGTGTGCAGCCTACGGATGCTCTAATCACCGTTCTGTTGGAATCAGAACCTGTGGGATCACCTTTCACATGTAACATATTACAATACTATGACTATATTTAGGATAATCAATAGTTACTTAATAGAAATATGTATAACACAGGTCCTGTTAGAAAGGAACAGCAGGGCTGACATAACAGAATTGCAAGTTCTCTCTAGAGGGATTTACACATGCAACATGTATTGATGTATATTTGTAAAGTTTCATTTTGTACCTATTTTTTATTGCAAATAAATGTCACATTTACAAAATATTACTAATATAATACACGACTATGAATTATTACTTGTTTAAGCTAAACATGTAATAATTCAAAATGTGTGTGTGTGTGTGTGTTGCACTTATCTGTCCAATGGGAAAGTAGGTAGGTCATCGAAAACTATTGACCGGAAGTGTATTATAATAATCCATAAATGCAGTGTTATAACGACACCTCTGATCTTTATAACAAACTAAACCATTTGAAAATCGGTAGAAAATTGAGCAAGTTATTGTTATTTAAAAACTACATACACAATATTATGGGTGAGTGAGCTGACCGTGACAAGATGGCCGCCAGTGCACACGTGCGACTCCATTGGCCGACAGCGCGAACGAGACATCAAGCCTTTATAAATATGTCTATGGGTTCAAGGGTGTGCAACGTAGGATTTGTTTGGATGCCCCACCCCCACACCCCACCTCCTGAGTCAACGGACTCAGTGATGATGTCATCAGTCCTACCTCTATAGTGATGATGTCATCATAACCCTAACCCAGTCTTTATTTATTGAAAGTAATGAATTTGTGTTCATTTTATTTTTGAATGAATATTTCCCTGGTTTGTCCAAGGGTTAAGCACTTATTTTTTATTTATTTTACATCATAAAATACACCGTACACAGAGAAGTGTATGCATTTTGTTTTGCTTCAAAGTAAAATACAATGGTTTAAAATAATACCTTGCTGTTTTTTTTTTTAAAAATGTATAACATTTAACGATGGAAACACTTTAATAGCCCGGCCCATCAAAACTGAAACAAACCATGAACAAAAAACCGAGGTGCGTATTGAACCATGGCCTGACTGTATTGTTGCATCCCTATTTGACACCAAATAAATACAGACTACCAGCTTTTTTTCCATTTCAGAACAAATTTTATTCTTAAACAAAATATATGTGTGATTGTGCATTCATCACAATAGTGTTAGACCGTCTAAAACATGTGAGTGATGGAACAAAATGACTCAAGAAAAAGTGGTGCCTATGCGTTCTGTGTGGAGGCTGCATGTTCTCATGCAGGTGAGCCTGTTATTGTTCTGTCTTCCTTTATAATCCGTTCAAGGCCAGATTTCTGAATAAAAGACATATAAAAATAGTGTTCATATGATGACCAATACAGGTCAGAGATTATAGGGCAGTCTGACTAAAGGCCGAGGACACATTGTGTAATGTGCATTGTTGTATTCTGAATACAGGCTTTGAATAACACATAAATATATTTCTAAGCTTGTTTTCAAAGCTAGAAAACAGCATTTGTTACATCGGTGGCATTTATTCAAGCAGAAAAACATACGTTATTTCCACTGCGGCTCTTGCATTACTATGAGTGCAATTACTCCCAATCTGTTGGAAAGCATCAAACAGCCATAACTCCCCTCCCCCCACCACCCCAACCACCTTATTTTCTATACTAATGGAGCCTGACATCAAGGGTGCAACAGCATGAGAATAAACAGACATGAGCTTCATCCTGCGTTTTATTGGCCACGGGGGGACCCAGGCAATTGTTCCTCAGCTCCGATCAAACTTTGTCAAAAAAACACGACTAAAGTCTGCAGTTTCAACATCGTGTTGGGTTTCAAAGTGACTTCACCGGCCTCTCACCACATCGCATACGTGTCAAGTATCCCGTTTTGGCCGAGAAACTCCCGTATCTTACCCCTCCCTCTTTCCCGCCATATTCCCGTATTATTATTTTCCCGTAAATATCCCGTATTTTAATGTAATAATAATTCAAAGATGCCTTACTAAACTGAACCCCGTCACTAGCCTCGCGAGAACTTCCACCTGAAATGGCCTGAGTGGCAGTTCTCGCGAGATTAGTGCTGACATCAGCAACAAACCCAGAAACAACTCAGAACAGAGATGATGAATAAAGACGTTCTGGTGAAAAAAACAAAGAACTCGTTGAAATACATTGTAAAATTTTTTGTTCCTAAAGAGCATCAGGATGGGACACAGTTACACGTTCTGTTAGATTAATAACTGAGATTTTAACGTCTACCACAGTGGAAGGAACCATGAAAAATCAGCCAATCACAAGCTCCACAAACATACACTGTTTTAAAAAGTGTTAAAGAATGTAAAGTCTGTAATAAATGTGTCTAATAAGTCATTAGTGAATACCAGAGAACCACATGAGTGAGCATGAGAAATTATAAGAAAATATGTAATGAAAATAAAATATTAATGTTTAACTTAAAGACAAGCAACGTGAAATTAACGGTAAATATTCAACATGTTGACTTGTATATAAACTGTAAGTATATTAAATAAACACATGTGCTTCATATACACATTTATGTTTTTATTTAGGATGTTTTATCATTTAGGAATTAGGGCTGGGTGATATATTGAGATTCAAGATGTATCAAGTTTTCTATTTTGGTGATATAGAAAACTATAATATTTCATATATCAATATAAACAGTTTATATATCCCTTATGTTCTATATATGTATATGTATATATATATATATATCTTATGTATCAAAATACTAGTTTTAGGAGTCGCTGCTTTTACTTCTCAGAACAACATGTAAAGCTCAGTTAGATGATTAATGAGTGACACATATTGATCAGCTGTTTGTTTATAAATGTGCCTGTGTAGTATTTTGCATCAGCAAATTTATATCATATTTTACCATTTTCAGAAAATATATTGAGATTTAAGTTTTGGTTCATATCACCAGCCCTAGTAGGAATGTTCACAGCATTTCAATGTTAATCAAGGGCGACCTACCAGATTCTAATCACATAATTATATTTAGTAAGTGGTTGATAAGTGGGTATTTTAGATTTATTGTACATCTATCTTAAAATATAAGGGATACTGGAGCTTGGTTGGGCGGGTGGGACGGCTCGTAGTGGGCGCCAGAAAATTTCCCTTATTTTCAAGTCCAAAACTTGACAGGTACAGTATGTCACATCGTACGCCTGTTTTTCTCAGTGCACAACATTTGAGGGTAAAAATAATAAATAGGAATGGTGGTTGGTTCATATGATGACTAGTTAATAAGTAAAGCTGATTAGATCAATTACAGCAATATGGGATAAGAAACATGGTCCCTTGTTTTCAATATAAGGGAAATAAATGAATTTAAATGAAAAGCAGGCAAAAAAAAAAAAAAAAAATAGAATAAATAGATAAATAAAAAAAGCCTTTCTTTCTTTCACTGAAGAAATCAAATAAATCAGTGAATCTATTCTTGTGTTAAAACAAAAAAATAACAAAAATAAATAATTTCTACATTTCTGCTTCACTTTATGCACTCAATACTTTATTTTAAATACTAAAATAAAGACAGTTCATTACCAAACAAATCATTTTTCAAACTACATCAAAAAATGCTTTAAAAGAAAATTACTTTCATTGGTCCATAACAACATATGGGAATCTAAGAAAAAAATCTGATCTCTATTTATTAGTTTTTCTCAAGTAACAAAAAGTGCTTTTTTTTACATGTATCAGCATCAGCCGACGCAGGCCGCTGTGTTCACTGATCCACATTATTTACAGAGAGCAGAAATATTTTTTACTTGTTTTTATTCGACATCGCCTGTTTTAAATATTTGTTACATTTTTTTACTTGTTCTACCTCACCTTTGTTAATTTCAATAAATGTTCCTTTTTTAAAAATAGAGTAAATTGTGTCATTTTTATGATGTAAATTGAGGGAGCAAAAGTATTATCAGCTCCAAATATCGGCTCAAAAAAATTGGCAGTCCGCATTGGTCATCGGTATCGGCCCTAAAATCTCCATATCAGTCTGTACCTAATAAAAAACCATTGCATCAGAAAAACATACATTTTTGAAAACTTAATATTAATTCTGAACAAATTTATCATGTTCTACATGTTTTAGAATTTATACTTTTCATGTTACTAGTGAAAAACTAATAAACAATAAATGATTATAAGACACAAAGTCAAGCTACATTGACCTCATGTAAAGGATTTTCAATATTGACGAGTAATGAAATAACAATAAAAATAAAAAATGAAGCTGCATAAAGAGAAATTATTTTATATCCCAAGAAAGAGTAACATTTACACTATAACTTAAAACAGATCAGCTTTTTTCTTACATTACCACATGCATTTATGGGCCAATTAATTTTTTTTAGATTTCGGAGACTGAGACAAGAAACTTTTTTCCAAATATGAGGGTCTGACATGTCCACCAGATACGATGTATAGCAGATATGTTTCTATATTCTGAGAGAGTAGGTGGAGCTTTATTACTATACCACATTTACCTTTCTATGTGATGGAGTTCCTGAGATATTGGAAGCTGAAAATGGACAAATACCCACTTTATTTGAGCATTTATCAGAGGAAACCCAACTTGATGTTAAGTTGGAGATCTGTTGAGCATTTGCTGAGTCATACTTTCTATCAGCGAGTGTGAACGTCAAAATAACATTAATGGATGGAAGTGTGTGGATGTTTTTGACAGATTCAGGCCACTCGGCAGAAAAAGTCAAAGTCTTTTTGCTTTGGCTTGAAAAAGAGTCCATTTCACCTTTTTCTATAAGACACGCCTTATGTCGAGATCAAAGAAAAGGCTGAAGAGTTGAGAGGGAGCGTGTAAAGCATGCAATGTTAACTTTTAAAGTGTTACCTCTGCCAAGGAGCTCATGTTTTCACCAGCGTTGATTGGTTTGACTGTTTAGCAGGATTACGTCAAAAGTACCTGATGGATTTCAACAGAACTTTAACCAAAGAGACCTCACGCCCTGGAAGGTTCCAATTAACGTTTTATTTTGAAGGTGATCCGGATCATTTTACTGATTCGTTTCAAAAATCTAAATTAAAAAAAAAATGGCAGCGCTCATACATTTGGACTTACAGTACATAACTTCCAATATCTGGCAAAAAGTAGATTATATTGTTTACTGGAAAATTTTAAATTTAGTTAGAGCCCAAGTTGTACTGTAAACACACTCCCATGGTCTTTTACATTACTTAACTTAATAAACAATAATTGATTTTAAGACACAGAGCCAAGCTACAATAATCTCATGTAAAGGATTTTCAATATTTGCGAGTAGTGAAATAACCCAAAGTTGGGGTTCAAAATAAAAATAAAGTTGCATAAAGATGAATTTTTTCATTAAATTGGGTGGCTTTCGCCTTTATTTATCATCATATATGTTTTACACATATATGAAATTTGTTCTCTGTATTTGACCCATCCCTGAGAAGCAGTGCGGGGAGCATTTGGGGCTTAACGGACTTAATGGCCCTGGTGAGATTCAAACTGGTGACCCTCCGATTATAGGCAAGGCAAGGCAAGGCAAATTTATTTATATAGCGCATTTCATACTCAAGGCAACTCAATGTGCTTTACATGATAAAACATTCAATTGTTTAAAATCAATAAGAACATTTAAATCAATAAGAACAATTAAAATCATCAGTAAAATCAATTAAAATCATCAGTAAAATCATCATGACATCAACAACATGACAAAAAATCTCTCTCTCAATCATATGCAGTAGAGAAAAAAAGTGCCTTTAACTTTGATTTAAAAATGTTCACATGTGATGCTGACTTCAGCTCCGCTGGCAGTTTGTTCCACTTCTTTGCAGCATAACAACTAAAAGCAGCATCACCATGTTTACTGTGAGCTCTGGGTTCCACTATCTGACCTGTGTCCATAGATCTGAGAGACCTGCTGGGTTCATACCTGACCAACATGTCACTGATGTATTCTGGACCAAACCCATTCACAGATTTATACACCAGCAGCAGAACTTTAAAGTCTATTCTGAGGCTGACTGGGAGCCAGTGTAAAGACTTTAAAACTGGAGTAATGTGCTCTGACCTCTTTGTTCTGGTTAAGACCCGAGCTGCAGCGTTCTGAACCAGCTGTAGCTGTTTGATGCTCTTTTGGGGGATTCCTGTCAGAAGACCATTACAATAGTCCAGTCTGCTGGAGATAAAAGCATGGACCAGTTTCTCCTGATCTTTCTGAGCCATTAAACCTTTCACTCTGGAGATGTTCTTTAGGTGGTAGAAGGCTGTTTTTGTGATAGATTTGATCTGACTGCTGAATGTAAGATCTGAGTCAATCAGAACACCAAGGTTTTTGACTTGGTCTTTAGCTTTTAAAGATCGAGACTCAAGATAATTGCTGACAGCAGTCCTCTTTCCCTTGTTACCAAAGACAATCACCTCCGTCTTGTCATGGTTTAGTTGAAGGAAGTTTTCACTCATCCAGCAGTTTACTTTTTCTAAACAGTCACACAACACCTCAATGGGACCATGGTCATCTGGGTTCAGTGATAGATATAGTTGTGTGTCATCTGCATAGCTCTGATAATCAACCTTACAGTTCTGTAAAATTTGTCCTAAAGGAAGCATGTAAAGGTTAAACAGAAGGGGTCCAAGAACAGATCCCTGAGGAACCCCACAGGACATTGGTAATCTGTCAGATTCAAAGTTTCCAATGCTTACAAAATAGCTTCGCTCCTCCAAGTATGACTTAAACCATTGCATTACTTTTCCATTTAGTCCGACCCATGTTTGCAATCTGTGCAACAAAATTGTATGATCTACAGTGTCAAATGCAGCACTTAGATCCAACAGAATGAGAACAGATACTTTTCCTGAATCAGTGTTCAACCTTATGTCATTGATCACTTTGATAAGAGCAGTTTCAGTGCTGTGATGAGAACGAAAACCTGACTGAAATTTATCAAATATTTTGTTGAATGTTAAGAATTGACTCAGTTGGTTGAAGACCACCTTCTCAATGATCTTGGCCATGAATGGAAGGTTGCTGATTGGTCTATAGTTAGCCAGTATAGAGGCATCCAGTGTTCTCTTTTTTAACAGCGGTTTCACAGCAGCTACTTTCAGGGATTTTGGTACGGTGCCTGATTGGAATGAGCAGTTAATTATCTGACACAGATCAGTGACAATTGACTTTACAACAGTTTTAAAGAAGTTTGAGGGTATTGTGTCAAGGCAACACGTTGATGGATTCAGCTGCTGAACAGTTTCCTCTATTGTTTTTGGGTTCACTGTAATAAACTCTAACATTGTAATTGACTCATCCCTCAGTGGTTGAAGCTGTTCAAGCTTTTTGTGATTTTGCTGGTTTGTTCTGATGTTTGACCTTATTGATTGTATTTTTTCATTGAAATATACAGCAAATTCATTGCATTTTCCAGCTGACAGTAATTCAGGGGCTATCTGATCTGGGGGGTTGTGAGCTTTTCAATTACAGAAAACAACGTGCGAGAGTTGTTGACATTTTTGGCAATAATTTCAGAAAAGTATTGCTGCCTTGCTTTGAACAAGCCATCATTGAATTTTCGCAGACTTATTTTGTATAGTTCTAGATGAATTTGGAGTTTTGTTGATCTCCATTTACGCTCAGCTCTTCTACAGTCAGATTTCAAATTCTGCATTATCTCAGTCCTCCTCCAAGGTGTTTTCTGTGTGTTTGGTTTTCTCTTAGTTTTGATTGGAGCCACCACATCTATGACATTACAGACGTTTCTATTATACTCATCCAGAAGATCATCAACTGTCTCAGCACTCAATGTTGGTGTCATTGCTATGGCTTCCATAAACTGTGCACTTGTGTTCTCATTTATGTACCTTTTCTTTAAACACACATAACTAGGGGGAACAGATGTTACAGTCTCTAGGTCAAAAAAGACACAGAAATGATCAGATAGAGCTAAGTCTCTTACATCAACAGCAGAGATATCAACACCTTTAGAGATAACCAGATCCAAAGTGTGACCTTGAGTGTGTGTCGGACCAGTCACATGTTGTGTAAGACCAAAATTATAAGCCTGCTTCCCTAACCACCAGCCCACCACTCCCACAATATCTCAATAAAGAGTAACATTTATACTATAAATTAAAACAAAGTTCAGATTTTTGTCTTACATGCAGTTATCGACCAATGAGAATAGTTTAAAAAAAGCATTTGTCCAGATTTTCAGAGCTTGTCACCCAAGAACCAATGTATATCTGTGACCAATCATTAGTGATGTGAACAGTCTATGTTCATAGCTCTAAGCTGATCTAATTACAGGGAGCTGAGACATATGTAAAGTAGTTTACTGAAGGACCAAACATGTTCCAGACCCAAACCACGAATAACTTTTCTCCAATTTTGATGGTCTGGCATGTCCACCAGATAAGATGTATAGCAGATATTTTTATATAATCTGAGAGAGTAGGTGGAGCTATATTACTATACCATATTACAGTTTCCTATGTGATGTAGTTCCTGACATATTGGAAGCTGAAAATGGAAGAAAATTGTGAAAATCAACATCCCCACCTTACTAAATTGGCTCAAAAAGTATTCATTCAATCAAACTAAAACTTTACATTATGTCTATTGAATAATATGGAACAATTGGTAAAACATTTGGAGTTTTTTTGAGACCGTAGTGGGTGGAATGTGCTGAAAATGTGTTAAAATAACCCAAAAGTCTTCTGAAATGAGAAGTTGGATCCTGGTTGACAGTGTGATGTGATATTTTTTCAGTGTAAGTAAAAGCAGCCTCAACAAAACAGTCATACATCAAATACCTACAGTTAATGATGACTTTGCCCTATGTGGCATATTTAGTGACTGAATCCTGGGAATCAACACTGTTATAACAGCAAGTTATGAGCTCTCCGAAGATATCGAATTACCATATGAATCATGCAGAAGAGAGCTCAGTGAATATTACAAGCTGTTTGCAACAGATTTAGAGAATTAAATATTTATTTCGTCTTGATCCATTATTAATTTGGCCATTCATCAGTTGTCTTTGAGAGCAAACAGCGAGACTGCCGAGACATCCACTCTCTGGCAACTCATTTTCAAAACATTCTCAAATTGCTTTTATGAGATCAGAGTTTGTTTTACCACTCTCTGTAGGGGTCAGGTAGCAGACGTATTGAGAGGATGTCAATATTTCAAAGTAGCCAAATTCTAATTAGCTCTTAATTGTGTTTTTTCCCTGGATAAAGACTGCAGATTTCCCCAAACGTGACCTCCGGGTCGAAACGTTACAACAACATGATTAAAACAGCAACAAATCAACACTTCTCACTTCAGTAGCACGTGTATTAGCATAATAGCGACACAGCGCCTCATCAACCCTGTAATTGATTGGTTAATTGCTTGGAATCTCCCAACAGTACCCCAGTGACCCAAAGGTGTCGCCTCAGGGATGGTGGGATTTGTGTCAATATTCCAGCATGTCATCTCGTTCCGTCATCTCTTCCTTTGCTTGTCGAGTGCAAAGCGTGAAGCATGAGATTGGATTTACAGTATAATGGAAATACACTACATTGTTTCTCGTATGAAGAGGAAAAGGGTAATAAAATCCACTGTTCCTACAGTTGGAAGCAGGGTTGGGGTCAATTATGTTTTCAATTACCCATATTCAAATGCAATTCAATTAATATTATGACAACCAGCATTTTTTTCCAACTACAAATAAATTACATTCATCATTTTGCCCCTGAAAGTCAATTACAACAAGAATATTTGCATTTCCTGAAAAAAATGCAAGTGAAGATGCAGGTGTAGGCCCCCGTCATTGAACACTGCATTAGCATTAACTAGCATTAGCATTACCACTATAGCATATACCACCATAACACTAACTAGTATTAATTAACATTAGCCTAACATTAACATGTGCTAGCATTAACTTAATATTAGCATTAACTAACATTAGCCTAGCAATACCATTACCTACATAAACATTTACTATTAGTATTTACCAAGCATTTTCATTAACCTAGCAATACCATTAGCTAACATTAGCCTAGCATTAAAATTTGCCGAGCATTATCATTGGCTTAGAATTAACATTAGCCTAGCATTAGTATTAGCCTAGCGTTAACATTAAATATCACTAATAATAACTGAATTGTAATGAAATATGGGTAATTGAAAATGTAATTGTGACTGAAAAATGTAATTGAGCCCAACCCTGGATCTTACTAATGATTTGATTTGTTGTTTGATGTTTTAGGGGCGAAAGGTGCAAGAGCAACAAAAAGCAGGTCATCATCACATGATCAAAGGCTTTTTCTGCGACACAGGAAGTGTTTTCTTTGTTTCTTTGATGCCGTATTGAAATAGACTTAATGAGATTTATTCATATTCAGGTTCAGGCTCTTTGTGTAGGCAGCCACAGGAAAGATTATTCAGCATTTATGTCATCCTGACACAGAACTTCATCAGGAGAAATTAAATTATCAGCGTTTCTTTGTGATCTGCAGAACATCGATTTATCTCTTTGACTCCTGCTCTTTCATTTCTATTCACCATTTTTTTTTCTTGTTTGAATGCTGCGCTACTATCAGTTAATTACTTCTAATCTGCTCCATGATAACATTGTACAATGTCACATCAAAGCAGATCCTCCTTTCTATTTTGCAATTGCAGTTTATTAGCATATATAGCTCTCTTTTTTTGATATAAATGTATTTCCATCTGTAGCTTATTGCTATTTATTGCAGCTGATGCAATGTGAGTGGAAGGTCAGCCTTGGTGTAATTAGTCCGACTCCTAATGAGTTATTTTGTAAAACGAGTCTCTGCCAGCCCGTCGCTCAATTTATGCCTTTGACTTTTCAGTTACTCTTCATCAGAGGGATAATGCACGAGCTAATCGCCATTTAGTTACAGTGTACGGCACGTGAATGAGGTCTGCAGGCAAAGTAATAAGAACAATTGGAATTAGCATATTAATTGGTTTGAAATGGACTACGCTCTCGTCACTGAGAGGAAGTAACTAACATAACCCCAAGCACTGGCTTTGATACCTAATATTTAATACTCTATTAATAGAAAAACTGGTTTTTACTTTTAAAAACTCAGACCTCAAGGAATCTCTAAATACATCTTTTTTAAAAGCACAAATTTTGAATTTTCTTAATATGAATTGTTGTGAGAGACCTGGAGATCAAAGTAAACTTCCTGATAAAAAGTTGCAATGAGAAGACAAAATGAACTCACTGGAATTATTACGCGGAAGTAAAAAAAAACAACAACAAAAAACATCAAAGTGATCCGCAGACCCCTCTGAAGAAGACTGGCAGTTGACAGTCGAAACATGTCAGAAGATCAACGTCAATTTCATGACAAACAGTTGCCGAAATAAATGAAACCATAACATAATATTCAAGGAGAAGACAAAATGAACTTCCTGGAATTATTATAATAATAAAGAAAAAGAAAAAACATCAAAGTGATCAGCAGATGCCTCTGAAGAAGACTGGCAGTTGACAGTCGAAAAGCTTCAGGAGATCGAAGTAAATTTCCTGAAAAAGGTTGTCGGAATAAATTAAACGTTATCGTATGTAGTGCGTTCACATTAGATAGTATGAAAAGATTGAGTATGTGAGAAATACCCAGATGTATACTACATGGAGACATGTTCTAAGTATGCACGGTGGGCACACTAGTCATACTCAACCGTCCCATGATGCATTGCGAGCAGAATGTAAAATAGTCCTGGGACCGTTTTCAAGCTAAAAATCAAACATCTCCTTTTCAAAATAATATTTTTTTTTTTTACATCTTTTGTAAATAGGGCTCTTATTTTGAAGTTAACATGAAGTTTTGTCAGTAGCACAATGATGCGTCTGAAAATCTCCAAAATGTCACTATTAAATGTGTTTCTGCAAGTTTCATGGATGAAATGAGTGCATGTTGATATTCTACTTGGTCACTTTTTCACTTCAAATGTTTTCAGAATTTTCAAAGTAAAGGAGGAGAATCAACAGAGATATTTAGCCTCAGTGTACTTCAGGTTTTTAACGCTCATCATCCTAACCATACTAATAGTATATAGTAGACAGTATATACTCATTCAGTGTGGAGCAGATCGTACGTGTGAACAAAATGTTGTTCAATTTCCTCCAAGGATAAAAATGTCAATGGTTTGCATTGAGGAGCTAGCTTAAAGCTCACACCCCCATGTTGTCAAGAACTATTTTCCAAATGCAAAAAGCATGACTAAACAAAATCAGGTGCTGATAAAGCATTTCTATTCATCTCGTCTTATTAATTCTTCTCAAACATCAGCCAGAATGACACATGAAAGCCAGTGTGGGAGAGGATACGTCCTTTTTAATTACACGCACGCTAACATGCTAACACTCCGAGTCAAACTGGTAGAAACGTTCGCTCATTAAATCTTTTGAGAATAAAGCAGGAGACGTCACAGATCCAAGCTGTAGTTTTGTGACATTTGAAGCTACAGAACAGACACGGTTATTGAGGCTAACAGCAGCGTTAGCAACGTTAGCATGTGGAGCTGCGTTCTACATGGTAAATGTGATTGGCTCTGACTGCCTGTCATCGTCTGTGGAATCATGAACGCTCGTATCTTAAAGCCTCGTAGGTTTGTTTGTCAGAACCGACTCAGTCAGTTTCCTTTGGCTCCGACATTATGGATTCAATTAAAATGTTAATTCTCTCTGAGCTGATAAACGGAAACAACAGTTCCTCTGGCGCCGCACGGGAAACGTTCTTTAACAGGGACTGGAGCAGTGGCGTAGCTAGGGTTTTATACAAGGGGTGGCCATAGGGTGGGCATAGGGGGATATACATATATAAATAAAGCTAAATATTATGTTGTTCTAACCTGGTTCCTAATTAGCATTCCGTCTTCAAAACTTTCCTAACCTACTGTAGATAGATTTTTCTTTACTTTAACATTTTGGGTCTTGTAAAAATATGTCAATACTAAATCTAAATGTTAAATCTAACTGATAATTCCAAATGTTAAATCTAAATGTTAAGTATTTAATCTATATATGACTGTTAAATCTAAATGATAATGTCAAATGTTAAATCTAAATGTCACGGGTGAAACTAAATATTTAGCTAATATGCTAATTCAACAGGAATTAAATTTGCATATTAGCAAATATTAAATAGTTTCACCCGTGAAATTTACAATTATTTACAAAGTGGAAAATTTTAAGTATAACTCCAACGTAAAAGAGATCAATTAATAAAATAAACTAGAGACTGTATTAAACAACCTTTTATGCTAACTTTGCTAACTTTTTTAAGACATAGTGTATAGACTTGTGTTAGATTTGTTATTTTGAAGTATACATATAATCATGATTTTAATCATTCGTTCTTAGTAAATGCACCAATTATGACACGTTTTCTCCACATTATTTTATCAACCTAGAGCTACATTAAGGCTAACGTTAGCTCACTCACACGTAGCTGAGTGTTCAATTTGGGGCCCGAGGGCAAGAGTTGGCCCGCAAGCAATTCGTTTTGGTCCGCTGTCCATATTTAAAATTATTATTTTTTGATATTTTTTAAAAGTACAGACATTTATGTAATACAGTTCAGTGATTTATAAGGAAAACAATCTAAAGCTGATGTTAAATTACATTATTTTTCTCAAGTTTTAAAGGATTGTTCAAGGCAGTGGAAAATGTAGTGTTTTGATCGTATACAGTAGGTGGTATATGTCGTGTCCCATTTTGTTATATTTATATTGCACTAAATATCTTTGAAGACAGACAGATGTGCTCACTGCGACTGTCAATTACCTGAGGTGTCCAATCAGGTTCCAGTGCCAGCCTAGCCACTCCTCTGGCTCCGCCCCTGGACTGAAGGTGTCATAAGCAGTGATTCCCTGCAGAACAATAGCAGAACCAACAGTGAGAAAATGAACAGGAGGGTTCTGGTTCTCACAGATCTATATAGAGTCGTGTCCTCTCCACTATTGACAGTTAAAAATGTCATCTCATGCACTTTGCTTGTTCCTAGTTTGTCCCACAAACAGCCAAAGTGAGCAGATATTGTTTGCGCTGAGCTGACACACTTCCACAGCTCACTGTAGCTTCAAACGAAGACGAGGGGAAAAGTTAGCAATGCACATCGCATCAGATTCAATATGCTGAAGGGCAAACGCAACACTTTGGAAGAGTGAATCCTGATAAAAAAACTTCTCCATCCCTGCGAGCTAGTTAGATATCTGCAAACAGCTGATGTTTGACAGAGCAGAAGGAACAGCAGTTGCTTAGATGAATGGTTTGTTTCACACGTGGGAGCTGCAGCTCCTCCAGGAGGAAAGCAGAGCAGAGGAGACCATTTCTCATTTTCACATGAAGCCAGTGCTGCTTTATACGAGTCAGGAACTCCTCACTTGCCTGTGTCACAACTTCTTTTTGGGAAGGAAAATATTCTGGGATTAAAAATACCAAACGCATCCTCACCAGTTGCAAACAAATTACCTCCATGGAAGAGTTGTACACGCTGAAATTATGAACAGCAACAATCTGCAGCATTTAGCAACAAACTACATTTAAAAAAAACGTGTGAATTTTTTATGTTACTTTTGTGTTACATTTCTTTTCTTGCAAAAATATGTCAATACTAAATCTAAATGTTAAGTATGAAATCTGAATATAAATGTAAATTATCTAAATGATAATTCCAAATGTTAACTCAAAATATCACGGGTGAAACGAAATATTTAGCTAATATGCAAATTCAACAGGAATAAAACCTCATTTTGGTGAATTTGCATATTTGCTAAATAGTTTCACCCGTGAAATTTACAATTAAGATCATTTGGAATTATCATTTAGATTTACCATTTTTATATATATATATATATTTATTTTTTTTTTTTTGTCTGCACATGCACAGTTAACATTTATATTTAGCATTTAATACTTAACATTTAGATTTCAAATTTGGAATGATCATATAGATTTAATACTTAACATTTAGATTTAGATTGAACATTTAGAATTAGTATTTAACATTTAGATATAACATTTACATTTAACATTGACATGTTTTTTCTACAAGAAAAAAAATATCACAAATATTGCTGTAAATCTGGTCAAAATTAACCTGAAAAAATTAACACTTTTTTTTTTTTACGTGGTTTGTTGCTAAATGTTGAAAAAAAAAAAGCTGCCGTTTATTTTAGCATGCACAACTTGCACATGCACAATCAGTGCCCCATAGAAGAGTGAACATGGTTGGATAACAGAAGCATTCACAAAGACTTATGGATCACAATCACCCTCCAAAGAAAATTAATGCCGATTACATCCTGTGGGTGTAATAAATCCTGGATATTAAACAAGCTGGCTGCAACATTACACAACACTGACGTGTGTGTGTGTGTGTGTGTGTGTGTTCATACCCTCCCTGACATTCAGACAACCTCACTTATCGTGTCATCAAAGGAACACCAGGGTAGACCTGTCCCTGCCCTCTAGATTAGATCTATAGATCTATAGATTAGATCTGTATAGTGGAGGACCAGGAGAGATGATCAACCTGCTCATCATGCTTTCAACACTGGATGGAGATCAGAGGTTCAGTAATGGTTCACACTTAGTTGTTCATCTTCTCTCTTTGGTCATAAAAACCAGGGGTTCTCAACCTTTTCAGCCCACGACCCCCAAAATTAAACGTGGTCACCAGAAGCCTTCAAGAAACTAAAAATATTGTAACATTTTCAGCCCATTTTTGTTTATTTTTACCCTTTTTCTGCAACTACACCAAACTCACCATTATTTAACCTATTTTCATGACTTTTTCTTGCCATATTTTTACTCTTTTTAATGCATTTTTGCAACATTACTCCCATTTCTGACACTATTCTGCACATTTTTTTCCACTTTAAAGACATTTTCAGCACTTATAAACCCTTTTCACTACTTTTACCACCTAATGTCACATATGTTGACCCATCATTGTCACTTTTACCTCCTATCACCATATTTTATGCGTTTATGCCAATTTAACCACAATCATGATTTGTCATGCCCATTATTTGCCAGTTTTAAGGTAATTGTTCCAACTAATTGTTGGAATATTGACCCTTTTGATACTTTTTCTGTCCATTTTTGCAACTTTTAAACAATTTCTGTGGTTTTTAAAATCCCATTTCACCACCTTTCCTCCCATTTTTGGTCACCTTGAACCCATTTTATTTGTGATTAAAACAATGATTTACATCTTTATGATGACTATATACTATGGGTCAAATAATAGTAAACGTCCTGGATAACAGTGGATATTATTCAGATGAATAAATAAATGTGGTTATCACAGATTTTGCTGATTCTATGGATAGGCCCCATTTTTTTGCTCCTTTTAATGCATTTTTGCTACATTACGCCCATTTCTAACACTTCTTTGTCACATTTCAATGCCTTTTCTGCACATTTTTTTCACTGTAAAAACATTTTCAGCACTTTCCACCACTTTTCCACCTAATGTCATATTGACCCATTATTGTCACTTTTAACCTATTTTCACCATATTTCATGCTTATTTTTGCCAATTTAAACACATTTACAATTTGTCATGCCCTTTAATTGCCAGCTTAAATAGATTTTTCCTACTTTTTAATTTAGATCACCCCCCACATTTTTGCTATTTTTAAGCCAATATTGACACTTTTAACCCTTTTTAAACCACTTTTTCTGACCTTTCTATTTTGCAGCCTTTAACCAATTTCTGTGGTTTTTAAAATTCCATTTCACCACCTTTTCCACCATTTTTGGTCATTTTTAACCCAATTATTTCTGATTAAAACAATGATTTGTATCTTTAAGATAAATTAATACTATGGTCAAATAATACTAAGCGTTCCTGGATAACAGTGGATATTATTCAGATAAATAAAAAAAACTTAGTTATCACAGATTCATAGAACAATAGACAAACTAATGTACTTTTCTTCATTCTTAATATGTATATATTCTAGTTTTTTTGTTGGTCTACCTCAGATTGTGCCCTAACTGATCCGTAACACATCTTCAGACATAACAAATCAAAATACGAGCTGATAAATTATTAAGATGCAAAAAAAAAAAGATGATTTTCCTTTGAGGTAAAGGGAAATTGATGCAGCTTTTATCCACAAATGTGAATGATACTTACCACGTGTACGTACACGTATAAAATGGATATTTCAGGCTGTAATCACTAACAAGTAAAAATGACATTACCATAAAAAGTAATGAAGGTATTCAGACTGGGAAAGGAAGGAATCAGTTTGCTGTTAAATGACCTGAAAAAAACTCATTTACGTCTTCTCTGTTGTGAGCTGTTGTGATATAAAACACTCAATGCACAAAGACTTAATGTGAGATATGAATTTAAACTGTACTAGGTCACATTATGAGCACGGAAAGTGAAAGTATCCTCAGTCTGAACTAAAACGAGGTGGGAAATGGACTTTTTCCAAGCCACTGCGTACACATACGTGTCACTTCATAGGTAGACAGTGTAATACATCTTTAATAGTCAACACTGTATAATTGAGTCATTTATTCATTTCTCCCTCATGGCCTTCAACACCCACCCATCATTTCATACAGGCTTGAATAGAAATCCTTGAGAAGAATGATTTTGGCTCCATTATGCAGCTGTTTACATCCAGAGATAATGCTATGTTTGAAGGTATATGCGTGATAGATTGATGCTTTTTTTTTTTTTTTTAAACTGAAATCATCACTTAGTCTGAGTGTGATGAAAATGAGAACGCGAGGAACATTCATTCCTGCAGAAAACACATGAATACATCTAGAGTTACATTTTTCACTTAAAATGACCTTTTCAATTCCCCATTTTCAACTACTATTACAGTGACAGTTCATTTCTTATCCTCAGAGAGTCAATTCCAATTACTTTCAAAATTACTAAAATTAAATTACAATGAATCACAATTACTGAGCATGAAATAAATAACCTAATAAAAAAATAATTAACCATCTTTGATGATAACAGGTCCTAAATCAGCTGTAAACTACAGTAAAAACCAATATATATATCATTTTTTTTTTTCCCTATCTATTGGTTAATGGATTAGGCTTCTGAATCAATGACATGATGGGTTTGGATATTTTTGGTGTGGGGGCGTCAGAGTCCTTTTTGTGTCAGTACACCCTTAGTTTCATTTTTTTAAAAATGGTATGATGTGGAAAAGCTCGATATGAAACATTTTATTAACTATGTATGTGTAAAACTGTAACATGGGAAGTTCAGTATTATTTGCGTCATAGTATATCGTCATTTTGAAGATGTAAATCCTTGTTTTCATCAGAAATAAAATGGGTTTAAAAGTGACCAAACGCTAGTGAAACGGGAAAAAAAAAAAAAAAAAAAAAAAAACAGAAATTGGTTAAAAGTGGAAAACTAGTAGAGGTGTCCCGATCCAATATTGATGTCGGATATCGGTCTGATATCTGCCAGAAAACGAATATCGGATTTTATCGGACTGCATCTAAAATCTCCGATATATATTATATTTATTCAATTGTAGAATACTGTAGTTGAAGGTTAACATTTATTTAATAATTGCTTAATAATAAATGGGTCAGTTTTTCTCATCCCTACTATTGCTGACTATTGAGTAACATCACTTGATCAAATCTTTTCTAACGTTCCACACGACAAAATAAGTCATAAAAGTATGTATGATTCATGCTGATATTGTATCGATATCGGCCAACACTCAAGGCTGCAATATCGGTATCGTATCGGAAGTGCAAAAGTTGTATCTGGACATCCCTACAAAAAGTAATCAAATTATTGGCATAAAAGTGACAGAAATGAGGGGGGGGGGGGGGGGGGGGGGGGGAATAATGCTTGGGATAATGTCATTTTAAAAGTAGGAACAATTAGTTTAAACTGGAATGATAAATAGTAAATGTGGTTAAAGTGGCAAAAATAAGCATGAAATATGGTTAAAAGAGGTGAAAAGTGACAATAATGGGTCAATATATGTGACATTAGGTGGAATAGGTTTATAAATGCTGAGGGAAAAATTGTTTTTAAAGTGGAAAAAATGCACAGAAAAGGCATTGAAATTTAGCAAAAATGCATAAAAAGGAGCAAAAATATGGCAAGAAAAAGTGATGAAAATAGGTTAAAATATGGTGAGTTTGGTGTACTTGCAAAAAAAAAAAGGGTAAAAAAAATAATAAAAAATGGACTCAAATTATTCAGAAAATATTCTTCGTTTCTTAAAGGTATCTGGTGACCCCCTCCCCAAGATTGAGAACCCCAAATCTAGAGCAAGAATTGCCTAAAAATAAACAACATATTAATATCTACATTGCAATTCTAAATTATTTTGGTTAATTTCAACCTTTTAACCGATTCAAACACATTAAATGATTCTCATGTATATACTTCTGTTCATACAGTGAATCAGTCGAGCTCAGCTCATTTGTAGACGAATATTTATATATTTAAAATATTAATGTCCTTAAACACACATTCCACCAGAAAGCTCAGTAATTGATCCTGATGTGGCTCAATTATTTATTTTCACTGAAATATCAAAGTTTGAAACAAAAGTATAAACTTACTTTTTCACTCAAACACAGAAGCGTGCGCAGGTGTGACGTCAGCAATCAGCACGGCTGCCTGATGATTGGCCACAGGTGTGTGTGTGTAAATAAGGTACAATGCTGCCCTCTAGTGGCAATACAATGAACAACAGGCCTTTAACTTAGAAACCAATGACATTTTTGGCTTTTGTCATAAAAATGACATAAATAATAATATACAAGTGTATTTAAATAGATAATACACAAGGTCATATTTTAACCTATTTTCATCACCTTTTATTTCCATATTTTTGCTCCTTTCAATGTATTTTTGCTACATTACTCCCATTTCTGACACTTCTACATCAAATTGCAACGTCTTTTCTGCACATTTTTTACTTTTAAGCACATATGTTGACCCATTATTGTCACTTTTAAGCTCTTTTCATGTTTATTTTTACCAATTTAACCAGATTCAATTTGTCAAACCCATTATTTGCCAGTTTAAACCATATTTTCATACTAATTATTCCAATATTGACACTTTCATCCATTTTTACTACCTTTTGTCTGTTTTTCACTAATTTGCAACTTTTAAAACATTTCGGTGGTTTATAAAATCCCATTTCACCACCTTCTCTATTATTTTTAAACACTTTTAACCCATTTTATTTCTGATTAAAAGGAGGATTTACATCTTTAAGATGACTATATACCATGACCAAAAAAATAAACTTTCTGGATAAATGCAGATATTTTTCAGATAAATAAATAAATGTGGTTATCACAGATTCATAGAACAATGGCACCTTTATTTTAGTGATCACGGGCTGAAAAAGTTGAGAATCACTGCTTTAACAAATTAAAATACGCACCACACATCAAAAAACAATCAGATATTTAAAAGTGACTGCTTATGAAATGTTCCGTGTATACATCATCAATCACACACACATTCTTTTTTTTTTATATAGAAACTTTATTACAGAAAAAAGCACTTTTCCCAGCTCACAAAGGAAGGTTAATTTCTATTTATATAGAGATCAGATATGCCACCACCTCAGTAACGTAGATATAGGAACAAACGAGACAGAGAACAGGAGAAGCCTGTAACAGCACGGTTCAGATAGTCCGTCTTCATCATCATTTCATCCTGAAAAACACTCAAATCCATCTGTAGGTTTGGTCAAAGGCCTCTGTGACGATATGTCATTACAACTATAGTAGAGAACATCGATAAATGCAACATTTCACCCACACGTGTCCACTTTCTGAAACACCTCAAACAGACACATATACAGTTATAGTTTAGCTACTTAAAGACTAAAACTGTACACAGACTCCAGCATTGGGCAGATTGAGGGGTTTCGTCATACAGTGTTAATAATTTGGGTTATTTCAAACAAACAAAACAAAACAAAGAACACACACACAGATGAAATGATCAGCTTTGACAACACAAACAAACAGAAGCTGTTTTTGGGAACTCTAATCAGAGAGTCATGTTGACTCTGTGGGAGTTAGCTTGTAGCCTCTGTCAATGTTTTACTATTGATACACATTTCAAATTCAAGTTCAAAATCCTCCAGAAAAAAAGGAGAGAAAAATCCACCTACAAAGCTGGACTTTCCCTGTCGTTCTGCTGCAGTTACTTGGACACAGCAACAGAATTTTAAGGATGAATTGTCGGGACTCGAGTGCACAAAATATATCAAACAAGTGTTTATGTTGGGAATACCATCCTAAAACCTTTGAAATGTACTTAATAGATCTATGAAAACAAAACTCATTCTTATGCACCATATTTGTTTTAGTAGCTTTTAAAAATGGGACTACTTTACAGTTTTAAAGCCTGCGTTCCTCCATCTTGAAATCATGTGACTGATGATGTTTTTCAGTCAAAATTACAACTTGTGCTGCTTTTGGTTGCTTTAAATAATCAGAAAAAGTTAAAGATGTCAACATAAACCCCTTTTGTTTACAGAAGGAGAATAGAAACAGTTTGATAGCAGGAAATGAAGCAGAGAAGAAGAGCTCTCCTGATTGGCTTTTACTCTCCCTTAAACAGTGCGCTGACACGCTCTGGTGGCTGAAGTTAGCGAGTAAATCACAGACAGCTGGAGGACTCCCAGCCACAATGACTTCTATTCTCAGGGTTTGTGTCTTCAACAGTTGGTCACAAAGCGACGCACCAGCTCACATCTTCTTATACTGCGATTTATTTCACCTAGATTTATATTTGAGAAAGCCAAAGTATGTAATATAGTTGTGTAAGTGTGTGTCGCCGTGTTTTAATTTGAAAAAATAATAAAATAAATGTATTTTTAATCACATTCCAGGGGACCCCAAGGTTGAAAAACACTGGTCTAGAGTAAGAACTTGATAATTATCAGTGACTTAACAATAATAATTAAAGCATTTCTGTATGAAAAAAACAAAAACAAGTTAATCATCTGCCAATTATTTATATGAATGGGTTTGTATCACTTTAATATTGATTGTCGTAGATTTTATATTAGAAGTAAAATCGAAGCGATTGATGAATATTAAAGCTATTGATTCCTTTAAGTCTATGATAGCTGTGACATTATAGCCAAGCACACATGTAGCTATATTAGGCTAAAATGTTAATTTTTAGAAGCAAGCATTAACATTTGTACAAAATCAAGAAATCCAAGATGGCCAACATCCATATTTCCAATTTGGATATTTTAAAATAACTTTGGTTCTATTTGGCATAATCTCAGTGGTGAATTACAGGTTTTCAGGGCCAAGAAATTCAATAATGTAATATCTTAAAATATCGTAAAATGTGCTCAGAGCAATATCCAAGATGGCCGCCATCCGTATTGTGAATTTCAATACCATACCTTTGTTCTGTTAGACAGAAAAATTATCTTTGTGATGAATAGTAGGTTTTTGGGGACATGGATTGTCCGTCTAACACACGTGTGTCAAACTCATGGCCCAGGGACCAAATCTGGCCCTTTAAGAGCATCCAAATCAGCCCCCAGGAGACAGTAAAAAACATTAAATATTGTGTAAATTACCAAATAATTCAGTTGAATATATCTCAAATTCACAATTTTAGTGAAACTCCACAAAAGTTTTAGGGGCTCGCAGAATGCAGTCATTTTTAATTAAACAATGTGGAAAAAACTCACGAATTTCTCACGATTACACAAAATTACTCTAATTTACCCATAAATTGGCCATAAAATCAAGAAGTTCTGAAATGAAGATATTGAAAACTAGAGCTAAATGATGTTAAAATTGCTCATTTTTCCCCCACCTACAATCTGTGGCCCACTTGAGATCAAAGCAGTCCATATTTGACCCCTGAACCAAACTTATGGTAAGATTGAAAGGGTGGCCATCTTTTATCTTGCTCTGAGCACAATTTACGGTATTTTAGATATATTATTGAATTCCTTGAGCCTGAGAACCTATAAGTCACCACTAAGATCATGATTCTATGTCAAATAGAACCAAAGTTATGACAAAATATCCAATTTGGCAAAATGGATGGTGGCCATCTTGAATTTCTTGATTTTGAGTGGGAATCCTTGGTTTGCCAGTGTGAATCCCATTAAAAATACTCAAAAAATAAACACATTTTCATGCTTTCTTCCAGAAGTGAACATCTTTTTGACATATCTGTCGGGCTGTTAGAAACTGAGCGTCTTAAGCTAGTCTTCGCTGGTAGGCACTCATCAGATGACCTTTTTAATCACAAACAATACAAGACAGAGAAAAAAACAACCAACCATCCGAAAAATAAACATTTTCTCTCAGGAACTGAGAGTCAGGCTGGCAACGATCACTGAGTATTGAATGTAAAGAAGGCAGTGCATGGAAAAAGGCAAAGTGGCGTTAAGTGGACCTGCTGTCTGACTGGGGCTCGCTCAGGCTAACGGGGGCAGCTGGTGAGTAAGGGGGCGGTGCTTCATTCACACTAATGGTATCGCCGCCGTCTGATATAAGAGGCGCGCGATGGGAAGGACGGGCATCGTCCACCTCGTCACCGTTGGCACATTCGCTGTATGGAGGAGGCTTTAGATCGTCTTCTGGGGAAAAAGAAGAGGAAATGAGTTTGTTCATTTAACGTTATTAACGATAAGGAAACAATATGTGTGCATTACTGTATTATTTGGGCAAATTTTGCGATTGTGATTTGATAAATGGTGTCATGACAATTATTTCCTTGGTAGCAAACATGCAGATATGGATCATTTATAACTCTCCTACTATTATCAAATATTTAATATATTAATATTTGCCTAGGTTGGAAATGAAACCTTGACCTGTTCTCTAGCGCCGCCATCAGGTCAAACTTTTAAATTACAATGAATTTGTTTTGAATGGTTTTCATTCAAATCTCTCAAATTTACAGACAACATTAATGGTCACTAGAGTATGAACCCTATTGGTTGTGGTGATGATGATGATGATGATATGACCTTTGACCTTTCCTGCAGCTCCACCATCAGGTCAAACTTTCAGCTTTAGACTTAGTGGATCTTGAAAATCTTTTATCCAAATCTTTTCTAATTTGTGGTGGACATTCATGACTCTCACATAATTTACCATATTGAGTGATGTCAGTGAAGCCCCCCCCTCCTCCCCCCACACCATTTCCTCTCATTAACATATGTATTTACTTATTTTTATCTCCTTTTCTGTAATATATTATTAACTAATAAGTCCTCTGTCTCAAACACATTCTCCTCTATGTCACTTTCACTGTGAAAGAGCTGTTCCCCAGAAAACAGGAGTGTTAACTTAAAACACACAAGTATAATTAAATACAAATTAAAGCCTTTAAACTACTGTTTTCAATTTAATTTCCTCCAAAAAAGAAATAACGTTTTTTTTTTTAAGTGCAAAGACAATAGTAATGAGACATTACTATAAGCTGAGGGTATGTCGATCGGACGGGACTGTCCTCAGTGCGGCGCGACGCTCAGGGTGGGAACCGACCAACGGCAGTTGGTGCAAAGGCTTGGCGGCGATGTCGGCCGGCCACCAGGGTTGGGGTCAATTATAATTGCGTGATTTATTCATAATGAATTACAATTCTGACCTAATTATAATTGTAATTGAAAATAAATCTGCTGATATAACTGACTTGATAATTGGAATTGGAATGGAAATTCTATAAAAACTGTCATTTACAATTTTATTAAACGCAAACTTGGGGAACCACGTTATAGTTCTAAGGCTTGATAACGATTATTAAAATGTTTCATATCAAGTTTACCCATCAGTTCTCCAAAATCTAGGGGTAAAATGACAGAAAAAAGGCTCAGACGCCCATATCAAAAATATTAATATTATAATATTTTCATTGATTAGGTAACCAAGAGATGAGACACTAATTAGATGAGGGATAATAATTTTTGTGTATTGTACAGCTGATTTAAGACAGGGGTCAAAACTAGGGATGAAATGATTAATCGTAAGGCAGTTAAAAATCGTTTCATAGGTATCACGATTGATATCGATTTTCTGAAAATTGAATCGCAGTACTTTTTTTAACCAGCAGAGGGCGCTATCCACAAGTGTAGGCGGCGGGCGGAGTCTGCTAATACTTTCTTTCTGGCCGCCTTCTACTCTTAAATATGTTAATAAATCATTCATTACCCCTTAAGCACTGAAAGAATATCTGTAAAAGTCTTTCTATTAGCTCTGTCTGCTAGCATGGCTAGCATGGCTTCTCTTCTTCACTGCAAGATATCTGAATGCCAACTGACCACTGTGTTACCAGCGCCCTCTGCTGGTCCAAACAAATATGACGTAAATCAGTGCATTCATGGTTTTTTTTTTTTTTAAAAGTCCAATTGTTAAGGCACAAAATACATTTTCAGTTGCACTTTTAAAAGAAAGAGAACTATTATGCAGTTTTGCATTGTTTATTATAGAACCAGAATTTAAATTAATAGGCTTCATTTTCATTTGTATTATTCCTTTATTTATTTCATTCAAGATTTATTTTTAGTTAAATTGCATTGTTTTGAATTGTTAATCAAGAAATTCTTTTGACAATGAAAAATAAAAGGAAAATAGTACAGTATTTTCTAGTTTTTTTCCCAAAAAAAAAAATTGTCTACAGTCCCATTTTGTAAAATAAATCGTGAGAGAATCGTATCGTGAACCGAATCGTATCGGGAGTTGCGTGAATCGTTACATCCCTAGTCAAAACTGACGCATTATCATAAAAGATGCTAACAGAACGCTAACACAAGAGGAAGGTTTGTAATTCAACTTTAGTAATTGAGAATGTAATTATAATTGACTTTCAGGGGAAAAAATAAACAAATTTTAATTGTAATTGGAAAAAAAATTGATCGTCATAAATGACTCGTAATTGAACATGGATAAATGAAGACCTAATTGTAATTCTAAAATGTAATTGACCCCAAACCTGATTAACAGTAACACAAAAAGGAATCTGCTAATATTTAATTGTAAAAATGCAGTAGAAAAGCTTTTTTTTTTTAAAAAAAAAAACAAACCATCAGCAATCAGTTCAGAGCCCATGAAGAGGTTCAGATTAAGCACATCCTGAGGGCAGAAATCAGTTTTTTTCAAAAACCACTTACAGTGAAGCCTCTGCCTTTTTCCTATCGCTCCTCAGTAGCTTTTCCAACCATCACGGTTTAATTTAGATTCCCCACACAATGTGCTACTCTAACCACAGGGGAAATAAAGCATATTGTAACATGTGAAGCTGCAGAAATAATTGTCAAAAGGTGCAGTATTTCAATATTCTGTAAGCCAAATTAATTAGCCCTGAAATCCCCGCTGTGATCTCTGATGGAGGAAAAGACCCGAGGGCAAGCGAGCGCTAATGTAATAAAATTGGTGTTGAAATGTCACCGTTTCCACCCCATAACCACATCCTGTCACCAGACAGAAAGAAAGAAAGAGCACAACAGATGAAATGAGACGCAGGTTTGAAAAAGAACAAGTGCACACAAGCATGTGAAGCCTATTACATATGATAGAAAAAAGAGCAAATTTACCACATTAAAATTAATATACAAGTAAAATTACAACAAATCATAACAACAGCCCTACTTTCAAACATCTTTGTCAAACTTTTAACTGAAAAGTATTAATTCAATAAAAATATACATTTAATAGCAAAATAAATTGAAATATATCATAATTTAATATTATTTACAATCCAAAGAGTTTGTGATAATTTTATTTTTTTTCTTCAGGAAATTTACTTTGATCTCCTGCCGTTTCAACTGCCAGCCTTCTTCACAGGCGCCTGCTGATGGCTTTAATGTGTCCTCGACTTCCACGTCATAATTCCATCTAGTTAATTGCGTCTTTTTTTTAAAATCATTTGTTAAGGTTTCACTTACACAGACAACTTTCTGTTTTAGGTAATTTGCTTTCATCTCCTGACATGTTTCGACTGTCAACTGCCAGTCTTCTTGAGAGGAGTCTGCTGATTGCTTTGATGTCCTTGACTTCTGCGTAATAATTCACGCAAGTTCATTTAGTCTTCTTTTTAAATAAAATATTATGGTTTCATTAAATGAGAAAACTTTTTTTCAGGGAATTTACTTTGATCTCCTGAATTTTATTGTCAACTGCCAGTTTTATTCAGAGGTGTTTGCTGATTGCCTTGATGCGTATGCTAGGTTTCATTTATTCATTTTTTTTTCTCCAGGAAATTGACTTTGATCTCCTGACATGTTTCGACTGTCAACTGGCAGTCTTCCTCAGATTCAAATTAGCTAGTGATAATTACATGTTATTTTCTAATACTGACAGATATTTTAAAATATTCATTCTTTCTGAGCTATTCTTCTTCTTACGTGAAGGACGAAGTCTCTTGACTAAAATGTCTGTACAAATAAAAAAAAATTAAAATCCAACATATTTATGAGTTGTAGGAACAGTGAAGTCTGGAAAATATGACAATAACAAAAATTTCTTCCCTTTTCTGCAACTACACCAAACCTGCCATATTATAACCTATTTTCATCACTTTTTCTTGCCATATTTTTGTTCCTTTTAATTAATTTTTGCTACATTACTACGATTTCTGATACTTTTCTGCACATTTTTTCTACTTTCAAGACATTTTCAGCACTTATAAACACTTTGCACCACTTTTCCACCTAATGTCACATATGTTGCCCCATTATTGTCACTTTTAACCTCTTTTCACCATATTTCATGCTTATTTTTGCCAATTTAACCTATATGTTCCAACTAATTGTTCCAATATTGACACTTTGAACCCTTTACCACTTTTTTCTATCTCAAATATGTAGCTTAACCTGAAAAGGAACTCAGAATAAAGTGGTTGGGGAAGATATGAAAAAAGAAGTGCGACAAAAAGGAGAACACTCAGGCTTCTGTATTTTGATTATTCATAATTTAAAAAAACACAGCCTGGTGTGCGTGAAGCGTGAATGCTAAATGTACCTCCAGAGACGGTGTCGTATGGTGGAGGCATGTCCAGGTGGGAGAATGAAGCTGCTGGTGGCAGAGCCGTAGACGGCTCTTCAATGGACACGTCGTCCTGGACTCCATACCAACTGGGCCACACGGACGTTTGCTGCTGGGACACAAAGAGGCAACATGAACCAAAGATTGCAAACCACACTGTTGAGGCGTTAATACAATGACATGCATTTACTGTCAAATTTAAGCAAAGATTGACAAAAAGCAAACCTGGAGACATTTGACAAACATCGTAAATTACGCAGAGATTCATCTCAAAGGTTTCCAGGAGCAGCAGTGTAAGTGATGGTGTCACGTCAAGAGCTCTGAGAAGCAGTCAATCCTGGTTGCTTGTATTTACATCAACTTTTTTAACTCTTACTGATTACTTAGAGCAACCCAAAGCAGCACAAGTTGTTATTTTGACTGAAAAAGCTGCTAAATGATCCTCAATGGTACTGAAAGGGGCGATTGGCGTCACCAATGATGTCATTTCAACAAGGCGGCGCACAGGCTAAAGTAGTCCCAGCTTTAAAAGTTAATAAAACGAATATGGTGCAAAATAATGTGTTTTATTAGGCATAGATCTTCTAATAAGGACATTTCAACAGTGGAGGATCCCTTTAAGGCAATCAATTTAGATGAAAGATCCAGTTTTGCACCATTTCAAAGGATTTATACATAAATTACATTTATATAAAAACACTGTTCAAGATTAAAACAGAGTCATGGAAAAATTGAGTCACAACAAAGCAGGACAAAAACAAAATAAGCAGGATAGAAGGAGACTTTAGGGAAGCTCTTTCATTGAGTGGTGGAAGGAAATGTTATGGTGGTTGGAATCCACTCTGATCCCGAACGTAGCTCAGCTTCAGCTGTGACATTAATTATCCTTATTTATCCCACAAATGTGGAATTTCCTGTTTTGCAAACATTCTAAACAAAGCTAAAAATAATGGCTGCTCAGATGACTGAACGAGACGGCAGAGCAGATAAGATGCAACGTTTTTGAATGGAGCTCTTTGAGAGTCCATTACAGGGGTTCTCAACCTTGGGGTCAGGACCCCATTTGTGGCTGCGAGACACTTGGAGAGGGTTGCCAGATGCCTTCAAGAAACATAATATTTTTAAACAATTTGAGCCTATTTTTGCTTATTCTTACCCCTTTTCTGCAACTTAACCAAACTTGCCATATTTTAACCTATTTTCATCACTTTTTCTTTTCTTATTTTTGCTCCTTTTAATGCATTTTTGCTACATTACTCCTATTTCTAACACTTCTCCATCAAATTTCAATGCTTTTTCTGCACATTTTTCCACTTTCCAGACATGTTCAGCACTTATAAACACTTTCCACCACTTTTACACCTAATGTCACATATGTTGCCCCATTATTGTCAACATCTTTTCACCATATTTCATGCTTATTTCTGCCAATTTTACCGCATTCTTATTAAACTGATTGTTTCAATTTTGACACCTTTAACAAATTTTACTACTTTTTCTGTCTGTTTTTCCTCACTCTTTTAACCAATTTCTGTGGTTTTTAAAATCCCATTTCACCCCCTTTTCCACCATTTTGGTCACTTTTAACCCATTTTATTAGTGATTAAAACCAGGATTTCCATCTTTAAGATGACTATAATAATAATAATACTAACGTTCCTGGATAACAGTGGATATTATTCAGATGAATAAATAAATGTGGTTATCACAGATTCATAGAACAATGGACCATCATTTTACTGACTTTATGGATGGACCCCAAAAATCTCTTCCCATTACTCTCCCTTATAGATGGTCCTGTCTCCACATGACTGTTGGTTTGAAAACTGTTTTAAATGTCACGCACACACTTTAAGATACGGTTTTCAGTGTCACGTCTCATTTGCCGGGGTCAAACCACACAAACAGGAAACTAAAGACAGGTGTCTTTGCAGTAGAGGAGCTCCTTTAAGCTTTTCCATTTTATCAATAAGAAAAAAGTCGTATTTACTTTTCACACAGTCTTGGGGAAAAAAAAAACACAAGCCCATGAGAGAATGTGAGCGCAAACAACTTCTTAAGAAAAATGTAACACAAACATCACCTCATTAGTCTCACTGAGTGCCACGCTTCAGGCTCACAATGCATGAAAACACTCATTCTTGTCACTTTTGTTTTTTCATTTGGAAAAAGCAAAACAAATGAACAAAACATCCACAGATGTTTTGTTCATTTAGCATGGAACAAATGTTGGTTTCCAAGCAGTGTACTTACACTCTGTCTCTCACACATCTGATGCAGATAGGCCCTCCCCCCGACGATGACGATCTGAGCGTTGCGTGGGTTGCTAAGGTAGGCTGCCAGCTGTCTCTGTCTCGACCGGTACCAGCACACATAGAAGAAGATCTTTATCACGATGAATATGATGACAACTCTGCAAAGAGACAAAAAAAAAATAGTTTAAAGTAGCAGAAAATTGTGTCCAAGAAGTGGCAGTAAAGCTAAAGTCAACGTGTAAATAAATGTTTTAAGGTAACATGTTATACATGTTTTAAGGTAACATTTAAATAAATGTTTTAAAGTAACGTGTACTAAATGTTTTAAAGTAACGCGTACTAAATGTTTTAAAGTAACATGTAATAAATGTTTTAAGGCAACGTGTAATAAATGTTTTAAGGCAACATGTTATACATGTTTTAAGGTAACATTTAAATAAATGTTTTAAAGTAACGTGTACTAAATGTTTTAAAGTAACGTGTACTAAATGTTTTAAAGTAACGTGTACTAAATGTTTTAAAGTAACGTGTACTAAATGTTTTAAAGTAACGTGTACTAAATGTTTTAAAGTAACGTGTACTAAATGTTTTAAAGTAACGTGTAATAAATGTTTTAAAGTAACGTGTACTAAATGTTTTAAAGTAACGTGTAATAAATGTTTTAAAGTAACGTGTAATAAATGTTTTAAAGTAACGTGTAATAAATGTTTTAAGGCAACGTGTAATAAATGTTTTAAGGTAACATGTTATACATGTTTTAAGGTAACATTTAAATAAATGTTTTAAAGTAACGTGTACTAAATGTTTTAAAGTAACGCGTACTAAATGTTTTAAGGCAACATGTAATAAATGTTTTAAGGCAACGTGTAATAAATGTTTTGTGTAACATCTAATACATGTTTTAAAGTAACGTGTAATAAATGTTTTATTCTGGATGCAAAAAGAAACTCCTGGCACTGAGGCTCTCAACACAAATAGTCTCTAAGTCAATATGACCTTTTAGGGATTTCCCCAAAGATGTTTTACCTCTAATCTAACAGAGGCGACCAGTGCTAAAAACTCACAGTTTCACATAAATTATGACATAAATGTGCAGACACAATCCTAAATAGCTGCTGTCCTGTCCGTCCTGTCTCTATGATTCAACTTACCTGATAGTATAAATATTATTTCATCCAACTGTGCAGAATTATTGATTTCTTACACACACTCATCTGAGGAAACGCAAAAATCTAAACTTAACCTAACAAGAACACTTTAAAGAAACCAGTTTTTTTTTCTCACGCACTTTCAGACGGGCTTATTTACAACAAAAGGTCAGGTGACCATGCAGCAAAAATAATGATATATTATTGAGGAGAAAAACGGTAACACATGCCTAATTAACACATTTGGAACATCAACATGTACAAAGTACTACACTTCAAAACAAGTATCAACAAGGGGATAAAACTAGTACAAAGCCTGCATGAATAAAAACATTTACTACACAAAGCTAAAGAAATCTATGGTAAGAAATCTAAAACCACTATGATGATAAACATGTCCCAAAGTTGTTGTGAATTTAAACAAGCTAGTACAGTGCCCGTCGGAAATATGTATTCATATAGTGGGAGGAGCTTAAGTAGAGTGGTAAATTATGACCAAATGAGTATGTGTTTGAAGGTTGGAGGTACAAAGAGGTGTACATACTTTGTAGTGTTATAAAGGGGTTTATTTGTGGGTGCAAAGTAAAATATTAATTCATTCATTCATTTTCAGACCCACTTATTCCTGTTCAGGGTCGCGAGGGTCTGCACAAAGTAAAATAATGTGTTTGATTTCCAGGGTTTAATTCTATGTGACATGTGCATGATAAATGTGTTGTTTTTTTCACTCATTTTTTATATATTTTTTTCGTTTGGTGTATTTTTCTGTAAGGTATGTTTTTTGGAGTCATTATGTGTATTTTAGTATCTTTCTGTTGTGTTTTAGTGCATTTTTTTTGTATAACTATATTTTTTTCTTGCCATTGTAGTGTGATTCTGGAGTCATTTTTTGGTGTAGTTTAGTGCATTTTGTGTATTTTTTATATAACTATTTCGTTTTGTGTATTTTGAGTCATTTTCATATTTTTGTTGTTGTTTGGTGTATTTTTCTGTAATGCATGTTTTTTTTCTCAGACTGTTAAACCAAGCCATAAAATATACACTATGCACCAGAATTTATTTATTTGCCAGCAGATAATATTTAGATTTCATGAGTTTGATATATAAATGTAACAAAGTGATACTTACATGTACCAGTACAGCTCCATTGTAGTGAGAGCTCAACCACTGCTGCTTCCTGGTCAAAACTCAACGTTTTCTGAAAACATTTATATTATTGGCACCTACAAAAAATGAACATATGATGCATATGTAGTCTTTTTAAATCAACACAACGACTCTTTAAAGCAGACAAAACAAAGTGAAGCTGAACTTACTTTAACACAACACCCCCGTGTCTTCATTTAGCTCCACAGCTGAGCCATTTTCCACGTTTGTTGTGAGCAGTAGCCAAATAAGCTAATTGAGCTAAGCTAACGTGTAGCAGACCACAAAAACAACAACAAAACCGTTAGCTTTTGCTTATTTACCCATACCGCGATGTAAACGGCGTCTGTAACACGTCTGTTTCATCAACATACTCTACGGACACAAGACTGGAGCTAATAAACAAGATATTGGCTAATTAAACGGCCCGTACACTGAAACCAAAGCCGCCGTAGCTAAGGCTAACTAGCTAGAACACGCCCCTGAACGCACTCTACAGTGGGCGGGGCTCATCTCCGTGATGCGTTCAAGAGTATTTGAAAAAAACTAAACAGTTTTTAGGTAATGTTGAAATTATATTATTGATTGATCGAATTAGCCTTTCCTCGTTCAGTTTTTTCATTACAAAACACTTTTATTTTGTAACAAAGTTGTGCAGCTTTTACAAATATTGTATGGATTTGATTTGCTTTTGCAGATTTTTGCAGCTTTTAAATATTTGTCGGGTTCTTTCAAGGACAGGTTGGGTTAATGCAGGGTTTTTCCAACCTTGGGGTCGTGACCCCATGTGGGGTCGCCGGGAATTTCAACAGGGTAGCCTGAAATGTCTCGTAATTAATTAATTAAAAAAAAAAGTTACTGATTTATTAGGTTTTTAAAATTTTTATTTTCGAATTTAAGACAACACAATTTTAAACAACTGTATTCGATATTTTCCACTATCAAATATAAAAAAAAATATATTTAATCATTTAAAAATATATATATAATAAATAAATAATAAATGAATAAAATATAGTGCAATATACCAGCAATATAATTTTTTTTAAATACATCTCTGTTTGATTTTTGATAGATTTTTTACTCTCTCCAAATGTAGCAACAATTTAAATTTTTACATTTTTAAATGATATTTTTGAATATTATTGCAAGTACTTGACAGAGGTTAATTGTGAAAGAGGATTTAAATCACAGTAAAACTGCCAAACTAAATCTCAAATCAGTGTTAAATTATTAGATTTTTATTTTATGCATATAAACAAGTATGTAAAAACCCCCCCCCCCCCCAAAAAAAGAAAACATTGATCATTTAAAGTGTTTGCTTATTTGTCGCCTGCTTTATAAAATCTTTAGAACCTTTATAAGTAATTTTGTTAATTGAGAAGAGCAAAATTTGTTTTCTATTTTAAATAGGATGAATGCAATAAAATAAAAAACAATCATTTTAAGAAAAAAAGAGATAATTTTAGAATACATCTTAAGAATTGACAAAAAGAATTAAAAAAAATAAATAAATCTTGCAAACAAAAATCCGAGGTTCATGAACGTAGCAAAAGCGACATAAGGAGAAATATTTATACAAATAAAAAGAAAAACATTGAATCACCTTAAATACGTGCTTCCCTCTAGTGGCCACTGTGCGTTAATGCAAGCTACAGTCAGTAAAATAAGGAGGAACTGAACGTTTTCAGTTCCTCCTTATTTTACTTTTATTGTCACTGTTTAACCTCTTTTCACCATATTTCATGCTTAATTTTTTGCCAATTTTAACCACATTCATTATTTGCCAATTTGAACTAATTGTTCCTACTTTTAAAATTACATTATCATCATTTCTGGCACTTTTAAGCCAATATTGATATTTTGAACCTTTTTAACACTTTTTCTGTTTGTTTTTTGCAGTTCTCCAATTTCTGTGTTTTTTAAAACCTCATTTCACCACATTTTCTGGTCACTTTTAAACCATTTTCTTTCTGATTCACATCTTTAAGATTAACATATACTATGGCCCAAATAATAATAAACTTCCTGGATAATAGTGGATGTTATTCAGATTAAAAGGTTGAGAACCACTACATTCCCACATTGAGTTTTACTGGTTATGTCGTGGTCTATTTATGTAGCACATGACCAAAAAAAAAACGATGACCAAAATTCTATTCAAGCCACAGGAATTTATTTAATTTATCAATGGATCATTACTGATATATAGATACGCTTTTGTCCATTTGTGTCTTTTAATGTTTTACTGAATCATTTAATAATTCAACACCTGTCAAAAAAACAAGAAAAATAAACCTATAATCCAATGTGTAATCTCCTCACCATCTGTCACAATAACACGAATAGGAAATACCTAAAATTCACCAAAACAATATTAAAAACTGATGTAAAGTCAGTGAAATGACGTCTCCGCTGATTGGTTGTCTTGGTATCTGTTGTCTTCGACTACGATGGTCCGTCTGGGGTACGTGTCCATGTTGATGATTATATAACGAAACTCATATTTTCCACTTTCAGGATTCTGTGAAACAATAATTCAAAGGTCATTGCAACTGTTGACAACTAAAGATGAGCATTCCACCTCTTGGTTTCTACAGTTGAAACTAAAAAACACAAAGTTTCTACGACTTTGTTGCCATACGAACCTCTTTAGACTCTGAGTGCACGGTTCCTTTGAGGCCGGGCTCCGAGCCTTCGATGTAAAACTTGAGTCTCATGTGTTTCATCCCGTCCTTCATGTACTCCATGTGACTGAAGAGGAAATACATGCACAAAATCATTCATAAAAAACACAGCCAATAATCCTTCAGCATTACCACAGCACATGATATACAGTATGTGAAGTAGAGGCGGGACATGATTAAGAAAATTAATCGCATAATAATATTAAACACGAGAACAATTTTTCTTCTCAATTTAAATAGATTTTGGTATATTAATGGAAAAAAAAAAAAAACAATAAATGAGCTTAAACAACAAAATCCCATTAGATAGTATGGAAAGATTGAGTATGCGAGAAATACCTGGATGTATACTATATAAAAGACATTTTTAAGTAAGCACACTAGTCATACTCAACCGTCCCATGATGCATTGTGAGTGGAATGTAAAATAAAATGGTCCTGGGACTGTCTTCAAACTAAAAATCAAACATCCCCTTTTCAAAATAAAAGCATCTCTTCTTGTCTTCCATTAGTTTTGTAAAATAAGACTCTTATTTTGAAGTTAACAGGAAGTTTAGTCAGTAGAGCAATAGAGGGTTTCTGAAAATCTCTGAAATGTCAAATAAAATGTGTTTCCGTGAGTTTTATGGATCAAATGAACACACGTTGATATTCTACTTTTGGTCACTTTCTCACTTCCAATGGTTTCAGAACTTTCAAAGTAAAGGTGTAGAATCAGCAGAGATATTACTAATCATACTTATAGTCTATAGTAGACAGTGTATACTCATTGGAGTGCAAACCCACCCACCCCCCCCCAAAAAAAACAATTAAATGCCTTATTTTTCTGTAATTAATTAATCACAATTAATTACGCATTAATGTGCTGACACAGTGTTTTGTTCACCTGACTTGCTGTCTTCTTCCTCGACGGGTGGTTTCACCATAACACTTGAGTGGCTCACCAAACGCACCGATAACCTGCAGTTTAACCAAAAAATAAATAAAACAAACCCCAACATATGCCATCATTAACATGTTGTGCTTTAGTTTCCGTCATAAAACGGACTTTAATTAATATCACGCTCACCTCTGGATGGGACCGGACTTTCTCAAACGCTTTACCGTAGACTTTGTTTGGACTGGATGAAGAAAAGAGCTCCTGGAAAACCACATAGAGCAGAGCACCTAGACACACACACACACACAGCAGCATTAATCATCTGTGTAAACATAAAGAAATAACCTGTAGTTATTTAATTCACCTGTAACACCAAAGCCGACCAGCACTACTATCAGGTAGGTAAAGTCTCTGCCAGCTTCTTTCACTGAAACACATTCAAATAAACAGCAGCACGTGTTTAAATTATTTAATATATAATAATACGGCGGTTCCTAAACAGTAACAGCAATAATCAAAATCAGGCAACAAATCAGTCCCCAACCCGTGAAAAAACATGCATTGTTAAAATATGTTACGGTTTCATTTATCGAGACCACTTTTTTCAGGAAAAAATACTTTGAAAATTATTTTATCTCCTGACATAACTGTCAAGTTGGCCACGCCCAGAAAGGACTCACAAGGACACATTCAAGCGATCAGCAGACGCCTCTGAGGAAGACTGACAGTTGGCATTCGAAACAAGTAGATCAAAGTGAAGTTCAAAGCACTGTAAATTGTAAAAGTTGTCTAAATAAAATGCAACCATAACATATGATTTTAAAGAAGAAAACTGAACTTGCTGTAATTAAAAATGTACAATGATAAAACCAAAATTATTCAAATTTGAAGTCAACATTTGTTCACAATTTAATGTAGAACAAAGGGCTTCATAGTCAGAGTGACAATATTCATTACACACAAAGCAGAGCACATGAAAGTATGTAAAGAAAAACTAAAGTGGGTTAAAAGTGACAAAGAAATGGTGCAAAAGGTGGAGAAATGGGATTTTAAAAAACGACAGGAATTGATTAAAAGTTGAAAATTAGAGTGGTTAAAAAAAGACAGAAAAAGTGGTAAAAAGGGTTCAAAGTGTCAATATTGGAACAATTAGTTTAAATTGACAAATAACAGACATGATATGTTGTGAATGTGATATTACATTTGGTAAAAAAGAGGTTAAAAGTGACAATAATGGGGCAACATATGTGACATTAGGTGAAAAATGTCTTGAAAGTGGAAAAAATGTGCAGAAAAGACATTGTAAGTGATGGAGAAGTGTCAGAAATGGGAGTAATTTTGCAAAAATGCATTAAAAGGAGCAAAAAACATGACAAAAAAGTAATGAAAATAGGTTAAAATATGGCAAATTTGGTGTAGTTGCAGAAAAAACTTTAAAAAGTAAATAAAAAATGGGCTGAAATTGTAAAAATATTTTTTTTTAGCTTTTTAATGTATCCAGCGACCCCTTTCAGGTGTCTCGCGACCCTAAATGTGGTCCTGACCCCAAGGTTAAGAACCACCGAGTTATTACGATCACACAAACACATATTTACTCATTTTAAGAAACAAAACAGGTCCAGTATCTGTATTTATAAAAACAAACTTCATTCAAAAAAAAAAAAAAGTCCATAAACAGCCGAAACTGGATCTTTTTCACATGCGAGCGTTAGATTTGCTCACCTTTCTGCGCCGCCGACGGTTTCGGACTCCCAGTCTGGTACCTAAACACAGCTTTGTCTTTGTCCTCAGAGTTGATTTTATTTCTGTTTGTCAAACACAGAGAAAATCCACGTCGTCCGTGTATCTGTGTGAAGCCGCAGAGAAAAGGCGGAGCAGTGTCCGCCCGTGTGCCGCTGTAGGCGGGTGAGGGTGTGAGGAACACGGCTCTGTGAGGCTGGATGAACGGGCTGACCTGGGGGAGTCTGAACAACACATTTCTTTGCACGACTTTGGAAACATGAGCGTAAAACATTCTACAGCTGAACATTAGCGGCTTAAAGCAACTAAACTACTCACAACTAAATCACATTGGTTTAATATTTAGGTTAAATACTTCTATAGATATATTAAGAACGCTAAAGTCAAATCACACCAGTGCTCAGCAAATCCGAGGCGCACAGTGATGTCGTCACCACTCTTAAAGGGCAAGTACAGAAATAATAATAATTAAAAAAAACTGCTTTTTAACTAATATCTGGTTAAATACTTTAACTAATAATGTTTTATCAGTTTAATTAACCAATATTTATCACTATCTTGAACATGATGTCCTCATGATAATAATTACATGTACTTTACTCTTTTGTGTAAGGAGTAACAAATACATCCAACTACAGAAGAGGAAAAAACAAAACAAAACAAAAAAAACAGATCCAGTAGTGGAAGTTGAAAATTGTAGAACACATTTTTTTCTTCTTTGTCTTAATCTTCTTCTTCTTTTTTTGTCTGATTTGTTATTATTATTTTTTGTCCTTATCTTTTGTTTTGTCTTGATTTTTGACCATTAAGAGAAGACTTTCCTCAGGAACCCCTCGCTTAAGCAAAAAAAAACCCCAAAAAAATTCAGTAATTCTCACTCGTTTCTTCCTCCAGCCGCCAGAGATGGCAAGTAACGAAGAACAAATACTTTGTTACTTACTTAGGTAGATTTTTAAGGTACTTTGTACTTTTAGAACTATTTATTTCTCTGTCGACTTTTTACTTTTACTTCGTTACATTTTTAACAAAAATATCGATACGTTCTACTCCTTACATTTCCCAAAAAAGGCTCGTTACTTTATATATACAGCCTATAAGTATACATCAAACTTGTGTGCACCCCTGGTTATGACATAAGAGCCTTATGTCATAACCAGGGGTGCACATGATGTTCAGAAGTGTGATGTGTTAACCTTAAGTGTACAAAACAAATGCCTAAAGGACTATACAGTATAGTGAGGTATATTAGGATACTAGACAGCTAGTGTTCGCTCAAACAATAACATTACTAAAGCACATATCACATAAATGATCCTGTGTTTAATAACTTTGCAGTCAGTGAATCGTGCAACAGAAATACTTTTACTTTTAAAAGTACTTTTGAATACATTTCAGAGCCTGTACTTTTTACTTGAGTAGATATTCGGATCAGTTAAATTGGCAAATATAAGTATGAAATATTGTGAAAAGAGGTTAAAAGTGACAATAATGGTCAACATATGTGACATTAGGTGGAAAAAAATGAAAAAAATGTGCAGAAAAGGCATTGAAATTAGATGGAAAAGTGTTAGAAATGGGAGTAATGTAGCAAAAATACATTAAAAGGAGCAAAAATATGGCAAGAAAAAGTGAGGAAAATAGGTTAAAATATGGCAAATTTGGTGTAGTTGTGGAAAAATGGTAAAAAATAAGAAAAATTGGGCCCTTCTCAGTGTCTCACGACCTTAAATGGGGTTCTGACCCCAAGATTGAGAACATCACACAAATACATTTTTACTCCTTTTGATACGTATTTTCCTTTTAAGAAACAGAACAGGTCCAGAGTCTGGATCTGGGCTTGATTATCTTACATTTCATTATCATTTGTAAAAATATATTATTAAATACGGTAAATTCTACACAAAATTATGTTTTGAAATCTTTTTTTTGTATTGCTATTATAGCAGGAATAATTTGCAGCTTCAAACTGTTACAAAAGCGTCTATTTTGGATTCTAAATCAGTTGAATGAGGTGATCAGAGCAGCTAATGAAACCACAAATGTCAGTAAACATTAGTTTATTGAAAACATTGGGTCCAGCATTATCAATGTGACCAAATAAAGGGGCAACAATGTTTTAAAAATTTGCTACAATGCCTGACGGTGGAAAGAAAATGAGATGAAAACAATAAAGAAGAGGATTTTTTTTTTTTTTTTTTTCTCATCACTGGAAATGTTTGGATATAAAAACCAACCTGATATTTTTTCCTGTTAGAAATATGACATTCAATTAGAAACAGTGTGAAATCGGTACATGAAAATGATCGATAAACCAATAATTTAGTCCTTTTTTTTTAACCTTTAACAGACACTTGACATTAAAGGTACTTTTACAATGTAACAAAAACTGTCAGAAGTGTCCACGATTATTGATAATCCCCTGGTTTATCAATCCAAACTGGAGGTGACGCCTTTAGTGTCCAAAAGCTACAAGAAAAAAAAAAAAAAAAAAGTTGAAACCCACATTAAAATCCATTCAAAGGCAGCAAAAAGTGGCCAGATGCAGAGGAACGAAGCATCTGTCGGGGGTGAATCTGCAGAGAAATAAATAAATAAAAAAAACACTATATTAATTCATGTGCTGCACTTTTTCATGTAATTTACTTTTTTTTGTTCAGACTTACTTAATTAGTAGTAGCACGTCTGCCTTCACCTATAAACTGGGAGATGAGTTGTGACTTTAGACGTGTTTTATTACAAGAAGGGAAGAACAAACAAAAGTTACAGTAAGTATGGGACCAACTCATGCATTGACAACATATAAAAGAAATAAAGATCAGTGCACAGAAGAAAAAGAAAGGAAAACAACGCTTTATTCAGGAATAAATGTCAGAGTGTGTTTGAGAAAACAAAATAAAGTCAGAGACATAATGAAAATCATACACACGTGACATTATACAGAGAAAACAAACAGAACACAGGAATGGATTTAGTTTATAATGTGGTTGTGATTTATTATTATTATTATTTTTTTCTAAATAGCCTGTTGCATAAATTCCACAGCTTCTCCATTACTGGGGTTAATTTAGCACCTACCGCGTCGCCAGCGACTCATCCTGTATGCGTGCATTAATATGACCTTAACTGGCTAAAACTGGCTCTATTTTTCTACTTTCTCTTGTGGGCCAAATTTGATTCTCTAAAAGGCCAGATTTGGCCCCCAGGCCTTGAGTTTGAAATATGTGCTCTAAAGAAAAAAAAACATTTCATCAACACTCGTGAACTTTTACATGAAAATTAGATTTAGCCAATACATTATTTTTTTTTTTTTTTTTTAAAAACACCCTAAAACAGGGGTGTCAAACTAATTTTGGTTCATGGGCCAAATACAGACAGCTTTAAGATAGAAAAGAACAAAGGATTTTGTGTGTTTTTGGTCTTTTTAGTCATTTGGGGTAATTTTTTGTTGTCATTCTGCATATTTTACAGATGGCTCACTATGTATTATACTTATATTTATCTGTATTGTATTTATTCATTTGTATTTAATCCCTATTTAATTAACAGTATTTTATTTAATTTTACATGTTTTTTTTTTTTTTTTCTTTTCTTTCTTTCTAAGCTTTGCCGTTTTTTTTAAAATTCAAAATATTTCTGGAGCATCTGTAAAAATAAAGAAGCAATTTCCCCCTGAAAAAATGAAGTATATGTTATTCTGATTTATGAGTCATTTTTTGTGTTTATTATTTTGTATGTTTCTGTTGTCGTTTTGTGTGTTTTTCTGTCATTTCCTGATTTTTTGTCTCAGATTTGTGCGTATTTAGAGTCATTTCATGTACTTTCTATTGTTTTGCACGAATAATTGTCAGTTTGTGTCATTTTGTTGACATTCAGTCAACTTGTCTTGTTTTTGTCTCATGTCATCTTGTGTGTTTTATCAGTCATTCAGTGTATTTTTTGTAATATTTTTGTGTACTTTTGTTGACATTTTTTCTGTTGTTTTTGGGAGTTATTTTGTTGTCTTATGTTGGGCTTCATATTCCTTCCAACTGGTTAAATTTTTGTACATCATACAATTTATGAAATACATGTATTTCTGCTTTATTTATTCAAGTGTCTGTTCGCGCACTGATGTGTGTTGCTTCTAATTTTGGTGTGATAATAAAGTTTGAATTAGATTTCATCACAATGCATCACTTTTTCTAGACACGACAATTGCAACAAAATCAATATAGAATCAAAGATCATTTATAGTATCTGTAATATAGAAACAAAAACAAAATAACACACCAAACAATCAGATAAAAACCCACGGTGTGTTTTTTTCACTGAGCTTTGTCTAAAAAGCAGCCAACACACAGGAAAAGCTATTAAAATGCTAAGCTTCTCTTCAACATATCACCATTAAATCTCAATGGGGCCGAGACATAAAAAAATTCAATTAACTTGTCCGTCAAACAGCCTTGATGATCTGATTCTGCGGCTTGTTTTATTCCCCAGCTCAGCGAAACAAACATGTATTGTTTGAATGTTTTGTCTGAAGGAAATAAATCATCACAAACATGCAAGATAAGAAAAAAGAGGAATAAAAAACAGGCGTTTGCAGACAAACTGGAAACACACACGTGACGATGACCTGTTGTGTTTATTCTATAAAGCATCAGTAAAACCAGCCCTGAATTAGTTAAAAACGTAGCCTTCATAGCCTCAGTAGAAAAGTGTTTTCATACAAAGATCATAAGTTTGGACGGTAAAAGAGTTAAATTACGCCTGTGGAAAGTTAATGAACTGAAATTATTCAAATTATGGTTGAAAATCCTTTTACGTTAAATGGTTCAGTTCGGCAACAACATGCAATTTCTTCTTTTGTTAGTGGATGGGAGCTTTAAATGATTCTATGTTAGTAGGACAATGTTTGCAGAAGCATGCACAAGCCTCCATGTGGCAATTATCAGGAAAAATTAAAACTATTCTGCCCAAGGTTGAAGTCAATTACATTTTTAAACTACAATTACATCTTCAATTATCCACGTTCGATTGCAACTCAACTACGATTACGTTGAGTCTTTTTCATTTTTCAATCCATTGGTTTTTCTCGAACAGAGAAAAGTCAACAAAAAACAAAAGGAACAAAAAGTCAGATATGTTAAAAATAACAGATAAGATTAATGTACACAAATAATTGTAATAATATGTCTGCTCAAAAGGGAGTGGGAAAAAGAAAGACGTATTTAATCCCACCCCCATTTCTTAATCAACCAGTTTCATCATATTGCTTCTGTCTGTTTATTGGACTTCTAGAAATACACAAGTACTGAAGAGAATAGGAAAAAACACAAAAACTAACTCGGCAAGACCTGTGTTCGCGAGGCAAATACGTATTTGGCAATTTGAAAAAATTGTCAAATAAAATTGTTCATTTGAAATACATCTTATTGTGCGTATTTTGTTGTTGAGTAATGTCCCTTTATGTTGTTCTGTTTACTAATAAAATGAAAAGTAATAATGCAGGAAAAACAGAAGACTGACCTTGACCTTAAAGATGACGCTGAGTAAAGGTCAAGGTCAAATACTGAAAGGAAATGTTGTTCAATGGTACAAGTCTTTTCATAAATGTAAGCATCAAACTTGTACGATAAATATTTGTAGAGATATGGAAAATTTTGTTTTTTAACACTTGACGCGACCTTGACCTTGACATTTTGCTCCAAAAAAGGTCGACTGCACATCCTTGACATGACCCCTAAGAGATGACATACGTGTCATTAATGCTACATTAATAGCCTAGGAGGAGTTCCAGGATAAAAGAGTTGTGGAAGAAAAAAAATAAGAACTCCTACGATAACATTGTAGGGGTCAAAGTTCATGACGTCACAAAAATAAAAACTAAATTTTTTTTTCCCCCTATAACTTGGCCACAGGTACCATTGAACAACATTTTCTTTAAATGTGTGACCTTGATCTTTGTTCAAGGTCATATTTAAGGTAAAAAAACTTCTCAGAAAAGTGAACAAAGTGAGACCTCAACACTCTCAGGACGAAAAACTCAGCCAAAACAAAAAATAATGAAACTTTTTCCCTATAACATGGCCACAAATTCAGATACAGTACTCAGACTGGTACCATTGAACAACATTTCCTTTCAATGTGTGACATTGATCCTGGCTCAAGGTCATATTTAAGGTCAAGGTCAGTCTTCTGTTTTTCCTGCATTATTAATTTCAATTTAATTAGTAAAATCTAGACAAATCCAGATACAGGTTGTTATTTTTGGCACATTTTTCAATTCCCAAATACGTATTCACCTTGCAAATAGTTTAAAAATGTAACTGACCTCAACCCTGATTTCTGGCTATAAATTCAATTAAGTTAGTAATCAGTGGGATTTAGATGAAACTTTCTCTAAATTCAAGTATTACTACCTCAAGCATCTACCATGGGTTAAAAGTCCTTAAATAAATAACATGCGTTAAAATTATTATTTTTTTTAAAAATCAACAAAAAATCAAATGGAATCACAGTAAATTTATCATAAATAAGTAACTGATAATGATGTAATTTCATTAATTGTTTGTAAAGGGTCCAAAGACACGTGGGTTGTGTGTAGAGCAGCACAAAGGTGACCAAAGGAACCGTTCTGTTCGTCTTTGCACATGAATACACAATCAGCGTCCCTTTTTTTCGTCAAAGCGTCCCTTCATCATCATCATCATTATCATCATCAGCATCATCAGTATCATCAGCATCATCAGCATCATCAGCATCATCAGCATCATGCTGGTGTAAATCTCCGCTCTGCGTTTTCATATGTCAGTGAAGCCCGTTTGTACTGATCCAGGATTGCACTATTCTCAAGAAGTCTACATGATGGAGACAATGCAACACAATGTAGAGCATAAGCAGACACGCACACACACACACACGCACACGCACACACACACACACACACACACACACACATCAGGACAGCACATTTTTCACAATAAAGTACAAAACATGGTAGCACTTTTGACGTGACAACCCAATCTGATGCATACATGAAGCTGCAAGTTTTGACTGGAATAATGTTTCTAATCCTCCTATTATCCTTGGGGTCCATTTGACCCCATGCAATGTTTGTCATTAAAAAGAATGATCATATATATATATATCTTAAGTTTACAGTAATGTCGCATTACTATTGTCTTTGGACTTTCTTCTTCGGGGGAAAATAAATTGAAAACAGTACTGTAAAAGCTTTAATTTGTATTTAATTACACACTGTGTGTTTTAAGTTAATCCTCATATTATTCTTGGGGTCAATTTGACACCATGCAATGTGTATCATTCAAAAAACAATAGTTGACTTTTCTTGTGTTTGCTTTATATTTCATGACTTTGCTTAATTTAAAGGGTACAATTGATTAAGCATAACATCATCATGATAATTTTCCAATGTGCTGAACACATATTGCATACATTAGTGTTCCCCTGGGGTCAATTTGACCCCAATCTGTTTTATCTGACATGACATGGGGGGAAATGTTCTCTAGGTAAAAGGTTTCCTGTCAATGAGGTTTTGGAACAGCTCTTTCACAGTAAAAGTGACGTAGAGGAGAATGTGTCTGAGACAGAGGACTTTATTGTGAATAACCCCAAATATGATGTAAATAAATATGTTCATGAGAGGAAAGGGGGGTCACAAACATCAATCATTATGGTTCATTCTGTGAGAGTCGTGAATGTGCACCCTAAATCAGAAAAGATTTAGTTAAAATATTTTCAAGATACATTAATTATTGCTATTTTTTTACCCGATGGGGGCACTGCAGGAAAGGTCAAAGGTCATGAAATCACCACAATCAATAGGGTTCATACTCTTGTGGTTATTAATGTTGTCAGTAAATTTGAGAAGATTTGGTTGAAAACTATTCATTCTAATTTAAAGGGATCCTCCACTGTTTTTACTAATGAGGCCTAAAACCTTTGAAATGTACTTATTAGTAGATCTATGTCTAACTAAACACATTATTTTGCACCATATTTGTTTTATTAACTTTTAAAAATGGGAGTACTTTACCATTTTAGAGCCTGTGTACCACCATGTTGAAATGACGTTATTGATGACGTCAGTCGTCAAAATTACCACTTGTGCTGCTTTGAGTTGCTCTGAAAATTAGTAAAAATTTTAAAAGCTGTTTACCAATATCTGTTAAACAAAATCTGTGACGCAGGGGGCGACAGTTTCAACTCTGCTGTTTCGTAGACGCCATGAAGAAGAGAAGAAGAGCTCTGTGCATGTAAATACAGAAAACCAGGATCCACTGCTGCTGATTTTTAGAGCAACACAAAATGTCATTTTGACTGAAAAAGCTGCTAAATGATCCTGAATCATCACCTCCTATAGAACTCAATGGGCTGAAAGGGGCGATTCAACATGGCGGCGCTCTCAAACGGTAAAGTAGTCCCATTTTTAAAAGTTAGTAAAGCAAATATGATGCAAAAATAATGCTTTTTGTTAGACATAGATCTTCTAATAAGGACATTTCAAAGGTTTTACAGTGGAAAATCCATTTAAAAGTTTGACCTGATGGTGGCGCTAGAGAACAGGTCCAGGTTTCATGATCAAGGCTTATTTATGTGTTTAACAAATAAACAAAGTGTCTGACACAAAAAACTCTCAACAATTTTCTGAAAATCCTTTTCTGGAGGCAAATATCCCTGGGGTCAGATTGACCCCAAGGGTAAAATGTGTTAGTGATATGAGAATAATAGGAGAGTAAATCATTTACTGATTAAATGTGGTCTTAAGGTAACAAACGACACAGTTTAGTTTTTTGTGCAGCTTCATGAGTGCACAATCATGGAGCAAATACACTGAAATGTTTCACCAGCATATAATACTGCACTGTACAATGAACCAAATCCTAAACTAAAAATGAAACTAGCACAGGTCAGACACAGACCATGCAAACATACTGTGGAATTTCACATTTGAAAGTGTGTGTTCACATGTCATTGTGCTTTTAAACACGTTTTAATGCTAAATAATAATAATAAAAAAAAGTAGAAAAGTTTCCACTGAAATATACAACGTATGCAAACAATAGATATCAACACAAACATTTCAAAGAAACTCACTGACGTGGGCAAAGATGGCCGCAAGCAAGAAAACCATCTTAATGAAATAAAAAAAAAACAAAAAAAAAAAACACAGAAAACATAAAGAAAAACAAAAGAAAAACAAGTAAACACAGAAAAAAAAAACCTGCACAAAATTCACAGAAAAGGAAAAGTGTGCAAAGGATGGCTACACAACCACATACAGAGATGTTGATTGTTGATAAGGGTTCTTACCTTGAGATTGTCTCTTAGACCCTAGTTGTGTTGTACTCTGATTCATGTTTGCTCAAAGAGCCAATGAGGCAGAACCTGAAATGTCACGGCTCTTTCATTTAATATCAAACGTTCTTTGTCTTTTCTTTTTTCTTTGCATAGGTCAGAATGCAGAATGCATATTGTGCTACATGACAGTAATAAACTTCATCAGTGCTCTGAGAGCCTTGCATGCACGCCGATGCAGAGGAGAACATCTGCAGCGTGACTAAAGACATAGAAAACATCATGCAAGAAAACGTTGAAGCATTTCTGCAGAAAAATATCCTCAGTGACAGATTTGTAAACAGAAAGTGGGATGATGAAAATATGATTTGTGATCATTTCATCTCAGTGACACGAGGCACCGGTTCAAGATTCACAGATCTGCTTTAATGAGGTCTACGTTTGTTAGAATATCAGTCAAAGCTCAAAGCCTAGTGGAGTTTATAGAATCTCAGCTAGAAATCAACTTTGACTAAAAAGATCTTCCTTCCTGTTCCTTCCAGACACTTTTTTATTTTTTTATTTTTGCAAATCTGATGCACCTGCATTCCAGTGTTAATTTTGTTGACTAAAAATGTTCATCATAGTTTTCGTCAAGTAAATTATTATTATTTTTTGTATATAAACTAAACTCCTGGTTTTGTCTGACCTGCCACTAGGGCATACATTTAAAAAATATATATATCTCATATTATGGGCGGGGATCCAGGAGCAGTAAATAATAAAAATATATGCTACAACATTTCCATATAACAATCTATGGCAGAGGTAGGCAACTTTTATCACAGCAGGGCCACAAATGTGTTTGTTTAATCAGAGGGTCACATGATTAACATTGATTTAGCATTTAGAATAATGAGCGATCTGAGCATTAATACAGGAAAGAACAAAGAGTTTTAATAGACATTTTGCGTGTTTTTCTCTCATTCTGTGTATGTTTGTTGTTGTCATACTCATTATGAGGCATTTTGTGTATTTCTGTAGTCCTTTTGTGTATTTTTCTTGTAAAATACATGTTTTTTGCAGTCATATTCTGTATTTGTGCTGTCATTTTGTGGTTTTTTTTTGTCATTTTTAGTGTATTTCTGTTGTTGTTTTGCTTGTTTGTTAATACTGTGAGTTTGCGGAGCCATTTTCTGTGTAATTTTTCTGAGTAATTTTGTGTATTACTGTTATTTTGTTCATTTTTGTAACAGTTTTGTGTGTTTTTGGAGTATTTTCTGTGTTTTTCTCTTCTCTTTTACTGTATTTTCCTATAATGTTGTAATTCTTTGTATTTTTTAATGTATTCTTATTCTTGTTTTGTGGATTTTTCTGTCATTTTGTATATTTACTTTGGGGGCCGCATAAAATTAGGCCGAGGGCCGCATGTGGCCAATAACAAAATTCGACTGGTTTCAGCCCATAGAGGGCAATCACTGAGACAATTTTTACAACAAAATACCACAAATTGAAACACTGACTATATAGCAATAATTGAACCAGGAGATACTGGGAGGGTGTGGCCAGATGCCTTTGTTTTTTAACAATTTGAGCTCATTTTTGCTGATTTTTTCAAAACAATTCTGCAACTACACCAAACTTTAACCTACTCTCATCACTTTTTCAACATTTTCTGTCAAAATTAACACTGGTGCAATCATGCAGCTCGTCAATATGCCTGACAGCAAACCATTCATCACATTCAGGTGTGTTAAAGAGATCCTCCACTGTCTTTACAAATGTGGCCTAAAACCTTCTAAATGTACTTATTAAAAGATCTAAAACACAATATTTTGGACCATATTTGTTTTATTAACTTTTAAAAATGGGACTACTTTATAGTTTTAGAGCCTGTGTTCCACCATCTTGAAATCACATGATTGATGATGTCACACGGCCCCACTGCCTGTAAACATCTCATTGTTTTCTATTGGTGTAAAACATTCAGCCTGATTTTTAGATCATTTTAGCAGCTTTTTTAGTCAAAATGACAACTTGTGCTAGTTTTGGTTGCTCTAAATAATCAGGAACAGTTAAAGATGTCGATGTAAACCTCTTTTGTTTACAGAAAGAGGATAAAAACAGTTGTGATCAGAGAAAATATGAAACTGCAAGGCGGTGACAGTTCTAACTCTGTGGTTTGGTAGAAAACAATGAATCAGAGAAGAAGAGCTCTCCTAAGCGACCTTAAACAGTGCACTGACACGCTCTGATGCCTAAAGTTAGCGAGTTAATCATTTAAAAATCAGGCTGTTTTACTTCAATAGAAAACAATGGGATGTTTACAGGCAGTGGTGCCGTGTGACATCATCAATCACATGATTTCAAAATGGAGGAAAACAGGCTCTAAGTGGTCCCATTTTTAAAAGTATGGTGCAAAACAATGTGTTTTATTGGACATAAATCTACTAATAATTACATTTCAAAGGTTTTAGGCCATATTTGTAAAACAAAAAAAAACAAAAAAAAGAGGAAAATCCCTTTAAATAAGGAAGCTATCCAAAATGAAAAAGGACATGGACTCATCAGGAAAAGCTTGACTAGCATGCATGAAGAGGACATTTCCATATGTTGTAATTTAGCCCTTTTGTAGTTTAGCCCAATTTGAATGGTCAAAAAAAGGAAGATCTGAAAAAAAAAGAGGAAGAAAGAAGCTAAAATGAAAGGAACACAAAGGTGAAGAACAAATCCCACTGGTGTCCCAACATTCCCACAGTGACCTCTAGTGTTTGAGTTCTTCCCCTCATCAGAAATCTAAAGATACTGACCGCTGTACTGCCTTTTCGTGGCGTGAAAGTCGGTGGCTGGTGGTGGGAACTTCCTCCATGTCGTCGTCCATGTCGCACCCGTTGTCCGCTGCTTCCTGTGAGTAGCTGTGCTTCATGACCAGGATGCTCCTGCGGTTCCCCGCGTTCGGCAGCAGGGGTCGCACCGACATGGGCGGCTGGGGGAGGTCGGCCAGCAGCGTGGCGGCGGCCGAGCGGTCGCACGCGCTCAGGTTGCTCCGGCTCCCGCGTCCGCTGAGCGACAGCTGGGATAGGTGCGCCGAGCCCGGGTTGGAGGCGGAGCCACAGTGGTGGTCGTGGACGCAGCGTGAGGAGGCACGGCGGAGGGCGTGGTAGTTCTCGAAGTCTTCGGCCAGGTCCACCAGGTCGGCGGAGGCCGCCGTGGGCGCGGCCGCACTACGTAGAGTACACAGCTCATAGTGGGGGGGTTCGAACACCTCCTGGAACATGGTGGGGTCGAAGTCCTCCCTCCGTAGAATGTACTTCTTACGAGGTTGTTTGATCTGGACGATGACGGAGACGATGAGGAGGAGGAGGACGATGCAACACGTGACGCCAATGATGGTCCCGTTGGTGTTGTTCAGGTTGTCCAAGATACTGGCGTTACTTTTCTCTGCAGAAGGAGAAACAGCAGCTGTTAATGATATTTAATATCAGTGCGATATCAACACGAGCTGGGTTTCCATTACAGATCTTTGCAAAATAAAAGCGATATTTGACAAAGTATAACTGTACTTTGAACATGTTTCCATTGAAGGCTGTTATGGAGATTTATAACTCTGGTGAAATCTGGTCCCGTGAGGAAGATGAACGCTCCAAACCTCCTTAAACACTCTGCATTCCTTTGTTGTTTCACGTCTAATGTGGCACTAATACATTTTTAAGTAGAGTTAGGGTTAGTGCATCACGTTCTGTGACGTTTATTTGCGGAAAAAGTGTTTCCATAGCGCTTTTGCAACATATTTCAATATAGAAACATCTGAAAACCTCCTCATGAAAGCGTAAAAACCTTTTAGCAATATTTGAGTGTTTTTTTAAATTCAGGTGTTTCCAATCCCAGATTTTATTGAGCTATTTAGGTTTTGCACATTTTAAGGGGAACGTGTTGATCTGTTCGCTTCAGATCACTGTAATCAGTTACAAATGGTACAAAAACAGAAGTAGTTCTTAAATATCTTGCAAATAGAAATGACTACCCGTGACCCTAAAAACTAACAAAAGGGTTGGAAAAAGAATGGATGGATATGTGTTTGTGTACTGTGTATATTCAGAAATTGTTCATATAAATTAAAGAAATTAGAAAAAAAAACAGATTAGTCAAAATACAGATTGTTATTGTTTTATTTAAATTGTCAATATTTTTTTTTAACATACATTTTCTTCCGTTTGAACTTTTCTTTATTTAACACCATGATAAATTAAACAAAAAAATATATTTTTCTAAAAACATATCAAATAAAGATGTAAGAAAAGTTTGCTAATGTTCCTAGCTTAGAGTTTGGATTTTTTTAGTAAATTTAGCATATATCTAATAGCAGGAAATGGACTTAAACGTGCACCAAACAACCTGAGTGGTTTACCTAGCAGCTTAGCTGTCCATGGTGCTGAAATGACTTTTCTTCACACGTGATAATAGCGTTTTAACAGAATACTATTAGGTGTAGTTGTGTTGACATTCATAATCTTACCTTTACACTGGTTTTCATCCCATGGATAGACACAGTTCTGCATGCCGTTACACACTAATGTGTTATTGATGCACATGTTGCTGTGACAAAAAAAGGCATCTGGATCACATGGAGCTGGAAGAGAAGAGAACACGCGGTATTAAGAACTTTATGTTATCTAAAAATATAAATTACCGTCTTAAACCCACATCTCATGTTAAATTAAATTCAACAATTCAAACTTTCATCTACTGCTGACGCACAACACACACGTTTTTCCCGTCCTGTGACGACAGCGTGATGCAGAGTCATCCGTCAGCGGGACAGGGTTGTAAAACAGCGCAGAAATATTACAGCCTCCGTCGTCATATATCTGTAACAGTGGAGCTATAGAATACAAGGCCAAGGTGACCTTGAACTCAGCAGCCAATCACACTAATGCATGAGGAAGCTGAATTGTCAATTCATCGTGTTCGACTCGTGTCAGTTACACTGAGCAATGGGGATACGGAAATAGCAGGGTCGGCTTTTTCATCAGCTTTAACTCAAAGGTAAATAAAACTATTTTATGAGAATAATAAAATATTCTAGCGAGTAGGATATGTCAGTACTCTTTACACCTCTGGTTAAAAGTGACCAAAAATGGTGGAAAAGGTGGTGAAATGGGATTTTAAACAACACAGAAATTGGTTAAAAGTTTGAAATTAGAGTGGCCTAAAACTGGTAGAAAGGGTTCAACGTGTCAATATTGGAACAATTACTTTACTTAAGTGTTGAAAATGTCTTGAAAGTGGGAAAAATGTGTAGAAAGGCATTGAAATTTGATGGAGAAGTATCAGAAATGGGAGTAATGTAACAAAAATGCATTAAAAGGGGCAAAAATATGGCAAGAAAAAGTGATGAAAACAGGTTAAAATATGACAAGTTTAGTGTCATAGAAAAAGGGTAAAAATAAGCAAAAATTGACTCAAACTAGTCAAAAATATCCACTGTTATCCAGGAAGTTTATTATTATTTGCGCCATAGTAAATTATCATCTTAAAGATGTAAATCCTTGTTTTAATCACAAATAAAACGGGTTAAAACTGACAAAAAGTGGTGAAATGGGATTTTAGAAACCACAGAAAAAAACAGACAGAAAAAGTTCTAAAAAAGGGTTCAAAGTGTCAATATTGCAACAATTATTTTAAACTGGCAAATAATGGGCATGACTAATTGTTAAATGGGCAAAAATAAGCATGAAATATGGTGAAAAGACATTAAAAGTGACAATAATGGGTCGACATATGTGACATTAGGTGTAAAAGTGGTGGAAATGGTTTAAAAGTGCTGGACTTGTCTTGAAAGTGGAAAAAATGCGCAGAAAAGGCATTGAAATTTGATAGGAAAGTGTCAGAAATGGGAGCAATGTAGCAAAAATGCATTAAAAGGAGCAAAAATATGGTAAGAAAAAGTGATGAGTCGTGATACAGGAAGCAGAAAATACTTCTTAACAGGGTCGTTTCTTTCGTCAGCTAATAACTCAAAGGTAAATAAAACTATTTTATAAGAATAACCAACTATTGTGGCACATCAGATTTTTCACCTGATGAGTTAAAGAGAATAATAAGTAATCAGCTGATGCTTTACTAGCTTCACCATGTCATCAGGGTCAAAAAAAGTAAAAAAATGCAAACAAAAAAAGACAATTCCAAACACTTTGAATCATTTTAAGGATATTATAGATCATAGAAATAGAGTTTATCCAATAACAGGAAATGCACAACTAAGCAGCTGTTTTGTCCCTGTCCATGGTGCTGAAACCAGCTTGTACACAAAGGGGGGATTTAACACACAATTCTTTTCAACATTTGTGCCAACAAACATCAATTTTCCAATGATTTATAAAATATATTGTTAAACACACAAATTATAATCTGAAATAATTCATTTTAATGGTTTTAAACAAAGGAAAAGTAGATGTTTGCTTTGCATGACAATGATCAAAATCCTGCTAATGCTAATTTCTGCTACACTGCACAAAAAAAAACAAAAAAAACAACGACAAACTGCTACAAAAACAAGACCCTGGTAAATAAATGTCATTAAATATTACACAATGTTGCACTTCTTCAACCAATGACACTAAATCTCACTTCATTAATGTTCACTTCCAGCTTGTTTCTAAAGATACTCATTTACCAATTAAACGTGACAAATGTCTGGCTCCGTAAATTACACGTTGCATGTCTCATGTGTCTTTGACCTCTATATTTCACACTCGTCACACAATCAACCTACCAGTAGCACTGACAGTGTTACTGCTCTGATCTATTGCTGTTTTGGTCCCAGTTAACTTTTCATATAAATAATAATAAACACAACAAAAATGACTTACTGCAATCACACTGCTGGAATTTTATCCCCTCATTTTACACCCTTTCACACAGTACATTCTAATCTTAGACATGTTTGTCCTTTATGGCATCAGCCAGCAGAGGGCGCTCACTGCTGCTTATTTTAAAAGCCAGAGTCTCTTTGGAGGGTCTGAGATATCTACAACTGCATTAAATGGTAGTTTACACAATGACTTTTGTTTTCTCCTGTGGGCTAAATTGGATGCTCTAAACCAGTGTTCTCAACCTTTTCGGCCCACGACCCCCAAAATAAAGGTTCCAGAGACTGGGGACACCCACTGTACCTGAAGGTCCATCCATAAAGTCAGCAAAATATTGGTCCATTGTTCTATGAATCTGTGATAACCACATTTATTTATTCATCTGAATAATATCCACTGTTATCCAGGAATGTTTAGTATTATTTCCACCATAGTATATAGTCATTTTAAAGATGTGAATCCTTCTTTTAATCGGAAATAGTGGCCAAAAATTGTGGAAAAAGAGGTGAAATAGGACTTTAAAAACCACAGAAAACGGACAGAAAAAGTGGTAAAAAGGGTTCAAAGTGTCAATATTGGAACAGTTGGTTCAAAATGGCAAATAATGGGCATAACAAATTGTTAATGTGGTTGAACTGGCAAAAGATAAACATTAAAATGGCATGAAAAGAGGTTAAAAGTCACAATAATGGGTCAACATATGTGACATTAGATGGGAATGTGGTGGAAAGGGTTTATAAGTGCTGAAATTGTCTTGAAAGTGAAATAAAATGTGGAAAAAAAGCAGTGAAATTTGATGGAAAAGTGTGTAATGTGGCAAAAATGACTAAAAGAAGCAAAAATTTGGAAAGAAAAAGTGACGAAAATAGGTTGAAATAGGACAAGTTTGGTGTAGTTGCAGAAAAAGGGTAAAAATAAGCAAATATTGGCTCAAATTGTTCAAAAAATATTCCTAGTTTCCTGAAGGCCTTTGATGACCCCCTCCCAGTGTCTCAAGACCCCAAGGTTGAGAATCTCTGTTCTAAACTATAGGACTGGATTGGGTCATGATGTTTCTCTATTAAGTAGCTTAAACCTGCCTTGACCATGTTGTGTGAATTCATCTTCTCCTGCCACAAATAAGCACCTTTATAGTTAATAAATGAATTTTACTATTATTATTATTATTATTATTATTATTATTATTATTATTAACAACCAGGGTCACAGATTTTTCTCAGTGGAAGAACTTTTATATGCCTTTTACAAAATTGCTCGTCCTAGTGATTCTTCCACAAATCCTGTTAAATTGTGCTGAATATCATTTAAAAATGTTGGCAGGTGTTAATGTGAAACGTGATCCGTTTAAAAGCCGCTACATATCTTGCAAAATCTGTGAACTTTTTTTTTTTTTTTTCACTTTGTGAAAGTAGCAGGAATTAAAAAATAAGAAAGAAGCTGATTTTGGTTGGGTGTTACATACTAGTCGAGTGCAGAAATCGGGGAAAAAAAAGTTCTGAGAACTTCAAAAAAAACGTGGAGTTGTAATAGCAAAACTAGAAAGGATGTGGTTGTGCATGTTCAACAGCAGCAGCAGTACATTTTACTGCTTCAACACCTGTGTGTGTTTGTGTGTGAGAGCCACAGGAAAGTATGTTTTTCAGATGACAGCCCATGTTTTTGAGGAGCCTGGCCACATTCCCAAAAATCAAATTGGCTCACTCTCAACCCAGCAGCGGCCCACTAGCACTGAGTCTCTATGTAATGCTGTACAATTAATTTATTTCCCCCCTTTTTTTCAGTTTCAAATGAGTGATTTTAGCAGTGTGAACCAGTGCAGAGTGGGAGAAAATGGAACTGGTGGAAAGGATTCAGTAACCGTTAACCCCCAGACTCTTTTCTCCAAAAATCCCAAAACAAATAACATTTTTCTAAACTTCTACATAAGCTACATGGCTAAATATTTTGTCAGATTAAATCATGTTTCAAATACAGAAATCTCTAGTCCGCCAAAAAAAACCTGTATGTAAATCAAATATAAAGCCAATTCTCAATAAGGAAGGCTATAAAGAATGAAATTATTGGACTAACATACAGTATGGACATCAACTGCAGCAAGTTTGGTGATAATAATAATAAACAATAGGCTAAAGATAAACATTTTTGTACAAAAAAGTTCAGGCAGAATCCCACTTTGCCACAACTGTGCCAGATTTGGCACAAGTTTGGGAAGAAGTGTGCAACTGTAATGTCAGTCAAATTGATTCCAATCATTATTAGTTTCATTTTTGACTAATAGATGGTGCAATTTGTGCTGTGCCATGCGTCATGCTATGTGTCTAGTTCAGCAATGCTTTGACCAATCAGAATCCTTGACACAGCGTTGTAAAGGTCAGAACCTGTAGAAATTGGTGATATCAAACACTATGGGGGTGGGCTTTAGCTCTGGCCAATCAGAGCTGGATAAAGGAGGGAGTGGCCTTTTTACACACAAGCACATTGCACCTCATTGGATGGATTTCTCGACCTAGAAATGCCAGGATACAGATAATGTGTCGTGAACTAATGTTTACATTTGGGACCAAAGCCCTCCCCACCACAGTGACTTGTTGAGAGTCGCCAGCAGCTGTGAATCTTTCTTCAAGAGGCACTGGTTCCACTGGGAAAAATCAGCTGTGAATGGTTCTTTAAGAGGCACTGGTTCCACTGGGAACCAGCAGCTGTGAACAAACACTGAACATCTTTGTAACCACTGTGACCAGGGGAACATTTATCGTAAAAAAAAATAGCCCTGTAAAGTGTAAGATCTGTATGAGGTGAGCAGTCATAACACAGCGTATTCACGTCATTGTAAGAAGAGGAAATAATAAATGAGTCACTGCAGTTATTCTTCGAGGAACATAAAAATGACCTCTAGATTTCTCGCTTTTCTTTTTTTTATATAAAAAAAAAAGAAAGGCTTTGCTTTGGTGGAGCACTTTCCCTTTCATACTTGGAGTTTGGCTTTGAATTTCAAGTGCCTGTTGTTTTGATGACAATAATAAAACGTGTCTATTCAAAGACTTCGTTTTTTAAAAAGAAAAACCTTTTAAAGTCGTTAATATCCAGGGATTTGTTGGAAAAAAACAGATTTCTTGTGGCCAGTTACAAACCTTTTTATGTTTTTTCATGTTTACTTTTCAAGGATCAACTGGAACAATATTCATTTTTAACACTTTAGTCATGTACACATAATAGGAAGAACCATAATAGGAAAATAACTGGTATTTGGTACATTTAATACTGTAAGGTTTCAGGTTCAGCCAAAGATGCTAATCACAAATCTAAAATTTTAAATAATTTAAAATAACTAATATTAATATTAATATTAAAATTAATATTGATATTGATATTGATATTGATGTTAATATTAATATTAATAATAATAATAATCACAAATCCAAATCTCCTGTCATAGAGCTGTTATACCCTGATACAAAATGTGTTTTATGTTTCAGTTTTTTGTTGTTTTTTAAAGTCGTTGATTGATTTTTCTCCAACTCTTGATATTTGAGTCATATTTTGTTGTACAAATGTCAGAGTGACCCTCTATGGGTTGAAACATGGCTATTACATAAAAAGGGGTGGCACACTTTAGCGCAATGTTGACGTGTTTTCTATTTACAGGAATAATGTTTAAACTGTTCTAATGTTCTTACACATTTACGATAAATACAGGGAGAAATGGTTAATGACCATACTTCCCTTTATATCGTTACATTTTCAGATATCTGTGAAAATTATGCATTCTTTGCTTGAGCAATAAAAATTGTGAAAAAGTGTGCCAACCTTTACTGATGTTACATTGGCCCAAGTTTTGGTACAGATGTTCAATATATCAATCATTTCTTTATCACATTATATTGCGATCCACCCTAGCTTGTACATTATTTATTATTTCATATTGTGCAAAATAAATACGTCCATATTTTTTTTTTTAAATCTAATTATTATTTGAAGCCTTAATATTATTTCATATGATTGCAATGCTTTTATTGTAATGAGGTTAGTACACATTCAGAGCCATAAATGCAATGGTTCTCATAATTTGCATGTCATTTATTTCGGTGTTTTGGTTTCCGGCCAAGAAATTTTCATTTCAATCAAAATGTACTGAAACCGCCCTTCATTTAAATAAAAAATGACTGTTGTGCACACTTAAATCAAAGATGACAAAGGAATCAGGTCTTTATAAGATAATTAGCTGTAATAACGTGAAAAGAACAACACTTTTTTTGTCATATTGGGTCCTGGCTTAAATATTTGGGTGTTTTTGCTTTACTCGCTCATCTTTTCCATCCATTGAGGTTAAGTAAAGATTTCCTTTCCAGATTTAAACATCTACTGTCTTACATTATACCACATTTTGACCAAATCTTACATTTAAGTCCCACCTCATGTTCTACACATGTCAGAGATCTATAGGTAATGGTAGTCCATGATAAATAAAACCCTCCCAACCCAACATCTTCTCCACTACCCAGTGTTGACAGGGTTGGTGCATTAATGCTGTGGTGGATGCTACTCTGGAGGCTCAGGTCTGACTGGAGATCGCCTGAGTGACTTGGGCAGCAGCGTTGCCCCGGCAACAACACGTCATGGCTGGAATTGCTAAAAAACATGCAACAAAAAAGGGGGCGCAAACAACTGTGCTGTTACTATGCTGATCAAAACACGCTTATGGAGCCAATACACGATCAATGTGACAGTGTGAGACGCCATTTCATGCTTATCGAAAAATATTCAATTCAATGTGTTTTTCTTGCAACAAAAGACTCACTTTGTATCAGTGAATGTGTTACACGTGCACATGTATACAGCCACGTGCACTCAGGCTTCAGACCTCATCTTATACATAATGAGCGCAAAGAAAGCTTTTAAAGTGTATTTGATGCTAATTTCATGTAAATGCTAAATGCAACAACACACCCTAAATATAAATAGTGAGCCCACAAAATATCTTACACTATGATATCATCCAAATGTTAAATTTAGCATTTTAATGCTGCTTTTCGCATGTTGTCGCTTTGTCATAAGACTATCAAACGACAACATGTATGAGTAGAACGTTACACATTGGGCCAGTTGTTCCAATGTGTAATCTGATCAGATCTTGGATAATGGATTGCACCAAATATTAAAAATGGGTTGTTCAAAACCAAAATTGGATTAGATCACGTAATCCAATCTAGGTTTTAATCCAGATCAAACCCTCAGTTTGTGTTTTCCATAATTCAGATCCAAAAAAATCTGGATTGTTCTGACACCAGTAGTGTGTTGGATTTAAATTAAACTCTAATTGGTCAAATAAATGACATTTATTCAACTAATCTTTAAAGCATACAGCTGAATTTATAAACTAGATTACACTACAGACCAATGAGGTAGAATTAAAATAATCCTCTCAAAAGCTGTCAAAATCAAACAATATTCAATTCTAACTCTAATTGGAAACTTGATGTTTACACAAATCATAGTTTCTGACAAAAACATGTCTTTCACTCTCATTTGACAGAAAGTCAGAGGTCTGTCTTCATTTTCAGCTGCTGAAGTAAAAAGACGGACAATCCGCTTTGTAGCAAAATTCAGAAAAAGGCTGAATGTGTGTTTTTTTTTTTAAGTGTTTCAAGGTTGAAAATTTAAGTTTGAATTTGAAGCATATGGAATGTATATTTGTTTTTTAATGGGCCACATATGGACTGGCAGGTCAAAATTTATTATACTATTAAAGGTATTTATATTCATATTTCATTTTTTTTCTGTGACACCAAAACCAGTCAAATTATTCAATTGCTACACCTGTGTTGGACTTAAAACATAGTGACGTTCACAATCACTGGTTAATCAGTTTTAAATGGCCATAAATCTGCCTCTAATAAGCCTTTTCTCGCTCTGGTTCAGTTCTTGCGCATAAGGTCAAAGGTCAAGACGGACAAACTCACCATAGCTGACGGTGTAAACAGCAAGTCTGACAGAGATTTAGATCATTTTTTCCCCGTTGGAGCATTGATTCTTTGAGAAAAAATTGCAAAAACGTGGTATCGGTCTCCGAGCAACCGTCGTTGAAAAACACAACTGACGTATATTTACATCAATGGCAGAGAGCGAGTTAATAATATAAAAACTGTGGAATAAAAGTACATAAAGGTATGTATGGGGCTACATCATTCACAGTCTGGTCTTTCTTACGTTCTTGGTAGGTCGTGAAAAGGATCCTGAAGCGGCTCCTGCGACTGGCCTCATCCGCCCACATTCTAATGACCCCCAGTGTGGAAACCAGCATCAGGTCATTGGCCACCGTGGAGCAAAACTTGCTCTTCAGGTCTTCCACTGAACTAAGATGAGACAAGTGAAATCATTATTGAACCCACAGATACAATCTTTACATGATTACAGCTGGATATTTTACAGCCAATGCACGTTATTGGAGATAATGAATCAAATACACTTTTATCTCTCAAAGGCTTTTTAATCATTGTTCTGGTATCTGAAAATCTTTGGATAAATTTGGGTTTTAATTTAGTTCTTTGTATTTAAAGCATATGGGAAGCCGGGTTGGGGTAAATTATAATTGCAATTGCGTAATTGATAATTACAATTATGACATAATATACATTGTTCTCGTAGCAGTTCTAATTAATTTTCTGGAGCCAAAATGTCAAGGTCAAGTGTTAAAAACCAAAATTTTCCATATCATGACCTTCGCTCAAGGTCATTTAAGGTCAAGGTCAGTCTTCTGTTTTTCCTGCATTATAATTTTCACTTTAATTAGTAAAAAGAACAAACTTGTCAACAAATCCAGATGCTCCAAGAATCCAGATTCTTCAATTGCCAAAACAGGTCTTGTCTAGTTATAATTGTAATTGTAATTGAAAAAAAAAAATCTATTGCTGTTGTAATCGTAATTAAATTGTAATTGACTTTGTAGTTGCAATAGGCATGAAAATTCTGATAAAACTGTCAATTACAGTTTAGTTTCCAGCAAGTTCATTTTGTTTCATTCATGTCTGAATAAATGAAACCGTTACATAGTATTCGAGAAGAAGACAGAGTGAACTTTCTGGAATTACTACACGGAAGTCAAGGACACATCAAGGTGATGGAGGAGACAAACTTTACCAAACTGTGATTGAAAACTCAGACTATTGTAACATTTTCACAGGAATTCCCAGTAAACGCGGGTCATAAGTTTGCATTGATTAGGTCCCATCTGGGGTGCCAATATGTAGGGGTTAGATGAAGTTTTCATTAATAATATTAATGATTAAGTTAATTACGATGTTAAGATTTTATGCCAAGGTTCACTCCCCTTTATATAAAATAAATCACCATTAAACTCCAATGAGCCAGGCTGGAGTTCAATCTCTTTAATAATGAGACAGAACAATAACTTTATTAAGACCAAGAATAAGGTTTATCCTTTATTATTAAATGAGGAAGGAATCATGTAATTAAAACACACATGAAAGGTGAACAAATAAATGTAAAACGTAAATTTCCTGAAAAATAAGTTCTCTGAATAAATCCCATATTTTAAAACAGTAATAATAAAATTCTTGCACCAATATTGATGTCGTGCCCCCCAATTCGGGAACCATGTGTTAAGCATTTGTATTTACTAGCAATCATGACCAGCCTTTGTAATACTGTTAGAATCCTTACCTGCCGCCGTCGTACACTGCCACAAAGTTGCGCTTGCATTCGTTGGAATTGGCCATCTCGTAGTCGAGAAATCGTAGGTAGATCTGAGAAAAACAAAGAAGAAAGAAGAGATCGACTGAAGAGAAGTAGAACGTGGGACTATGGTGAGGAATAGAAGTGGGAAAAAAGCAAATGAGAAACCAGAAAAGGAAATTTCAGCCTTCACCCAATTATTGCCTGAGCATTTTTTACTGGATACTATCCCAGCTGCACCAGTAATGAAATGAGACTGACAGAAGTGCAGTGAGAAGAGAAAACCATTCCACAAAGAGCAGCCCAGTCTATTAGCTTTGGATTCATCAAAACCTACACCTTATTAAATCCTCCTATTATCCTCAAATATTACTGACACATTTTACCCTGGGGTCAATCTGACCCCAGGGATATTTGCCTCAAGAAAAAAAAAAATGACTTTCAGAAAGTTGTTGACCAAGTTTTTGCGTCAGACACTTTGTTTATCTGTTGAATCCATAAATAAGCCTTTGATAATGAAACATTGAGCTGTTCTCTAGCGCCACCATCATTTTAAATTAGAATTAATTTATCCTGAATAGTTTTCATCCAAATCTTCTCAAATTTACTGACAACATTAATGAGCAACCCTATTGGTTGTGGTGATGATATGACATTTGACCTTTCCTGCAGCGCCACCATCAAGTCAAACTTTCAGTTTTAGAGTTAGTTTAAAAATCTTTCATGCAAATCTTTTCTAATTTGGGGTGAACATTCATGACCCTCACATAATTGATCTTATTCTCATTTTCCTCTCATAATCACCTTTATTTACTTGTTTTTTATCTCCTTTTTGTAACATATTTGGGATTATTCACTATAAAGTCTCCTCTATGTCACTTTTACTGTGAAAGAGCTGTTCTATGTCATGCATCAACTCTGCACCTGCGGGTGTGTGAATGTAAGGTCACACATGGGTTTCACACAGACAGACAGGTTTCACAGCTAAAACAGCTTGGGGTCAAATTGACTACAGAGGAACACCAATGTACGCACATTGAAAAAATAATCATCTTAATAATTCTGTGCTTAATCAATTGTAATCATCAAACTGGAAGAAGTCAACTATTAATGTTTGAATGATAAGCATTGAATGGGGTCAAATTGACCTCAAGAATAATATGAGGATTAAGTTAAAACACAAGTATAATTAAATACAAATTAAAGCTTTTACAGTACAGTTTTCAATACATAAAAAATAAAGAAAATAAATAAATTTAAGTGCAAAGACAATAGTCATGTGACCAGGGTTGGGGTCAATTATAACTGTAATTGCGTATTTAATAATTCATTACAATTATGGTGTAATTCTAATTGTAATTTTAAAAATGTGTTGCTGTTGTAATCATAATTAAATTGTAATTGAGTTTAGATAATTGACTTTGTAAATGTAACTGCCATAAAAATTCTATGAAAATTGTCAATTATAATTTAACGCAAAACTGTTCTATGTACAGTTCTACACATATGTCGTTAACAATTATTAAAATATGTTTCATATCAAGCTTTCTCACATTTTACCATTTAAGAAAAAATGTAATCTCGGGCCATAATGACAGCAAAAAAGGCTCCGATGCTCACACCAAAAATATTAGAACCTATATTATCATTGATTAGGAAGCCTGACAAGGTAACCAATAGATAGGAAATATTAGATTATAGATATATGTTTTTAGTTTATTTTACAGCTGATTTAAGAAGAAGGTTAACTTGCATTAGGTTATTTATTTCAAGCTCAGTAATTGTGCTTGATTGTAATTGAAATTTAGTAATTGAGAACGTAATTGTAATTGAGTTTCTGAGGATAAAAAACAATTGTAATTTAATTGTAATTAAAAAAAGGGTGGTCACTGTAATCTTAATTTAATTTCAGCTGAACATGGGTTATTGAAAATTTAATTGTAACTGAAAAATGTAATTGACCCCAACCATGAATGTGACATTACTGTAAACAGAAGGAATTATATATATATATAAAAGTCAACTATCATTTTTTGAACAATAAACATTAAATGGGGTCAAATTGACCACAAGGATAATCGGGGGATTAAACTTGAAGTGGATCTTTAAATAAAAAATTCAAAGTAGAGTCATGTATTATGTATTTCAACCAATTTCCACGTGACATAAATTTATGTACATAAAGTCATTATTTGGACTGAAATCGCCACCTTGCTCTTCACCTTGACTCGTCTCAGCAGATGTTCTACACTCCCACAACTGCCTCCTTCTCAATGTGTGACACTCATTCATCAGCTTAGATCACCCAATCACAGTTAAGGTTGTGGTCCACTGCGCACACACACACACACACACACACACAACTCGCCATCATTACACATAATGAGTGAGCCACTCCTGAAGTGTGACAGGAAAACAGGAGTCTTTTCCAAAGACGAAGGGCTGCAGATAAAGCGAGATAATGGATGCTGCTTAGCATCGCCAACATGACTGCTGAGATAGATCAGAGGGCAGAGAGAAATGAGGCAGAACCCCTAAAGGTCTGACGAACATGGGCATACATAAAAGATGAAGAAAAAAAAAAATCAATTTTGTTTAATTTCACAGCAAAACAAGACACATTTTCTGCTACTTTTCCGTAGCGTTACGTGTTCATTTCAATTTATTTCAATCACTACCAATATCACAAAATTTATTAGGAGATAGGGCGTTAATGTCTTTAAAATGTTGGAAAAACCTAGAGCAGTGTTTCTCAAATGGGGGTATGCGTACTCCTTGGGGTACACGATGGCACTTGAGAGTGGAAAATTAACAAATAAAGTGTCAGTCTTGTTACCACCAGAAATGATAAAAACTATAGAAATAAATCTATTCAGGAGTCACTAAATCAGTGTCTTTCAACCTTGGGGTCACCTGGAGTTTAAATGGGGTAACCTGAAATTTCTGAAAAATTCAAATAGATCTTTGAAAATGTTTTATTCTTATTCTTTTTTAAATTAAAACAACACACAAGCTTAAATAACTGCATTTCTATACTGCCTTAACCACTAGTCCCTTTATCCACAGATAATATACAGTATTTACGTTCATTATGTTGAATATCCAGTAAATAAATAATCCGATCACAATCAGTTCCACTTTTAGTAGCCGTTACACCGCCTCGTATCACCTTTGACATGATCTGACGTGTTTGTGACCCAATGCGACGCAGCAGTTGGACAAAACAAATCATTATCACCCTAAATTGACTATCCATGTGGTTAGACTATGTGAGGACGACAAGAAAGCGATGTAGAGTTTGAAACGAGTGTTTGAAAAAGCTAAAACAGCTGACCGATTCCGCTGCTGAAGCAGCGTATGTCGGACTCACAATCACAATAGCCTCTTGAATAGCCATGTGTTTTATTGTAACGTGCAGTTTTTTGGTTGAAAACAATAACAAGAGGATATGGATAGCAAACAAAAAAAAAATGGCTGATCACTGATCTCTTTCTCCAAGAGCGAGGCATGAAGTCTGCGCCTACAGACACGCCCACTCATGAATATGCATGAAGGCCCCAAAACAGCCTCTTCATAGAAGAGTCATGAAATGTACTTTTCAGAGGCTAAAACTCTGGAAAACAGCCGAGTTTGGGAAAATAAACCTCAAATACTATGTTTTTGGGGTTCTTCGAACAAATGGAGATGTGTGAAAAATAGCATGATACTGGAGCTTTAAATAAAATGCAGAAACTTTTTATTCATAATTTGAATACAGTTTCTTTCCACTTATTTACAAAATGAGATTCTTTAAAATGTGTGTTATCTATCATTCATTCTATCATTATGATCTATGGTTGTTTTTAAATAGTTTTCTAAGTAAAACGTTGTAGTTGGACAAAGGGGGGGACAAAGTATGAGACATTATACTGCATTTTTTAATATAAACTAAAAATACATTAGCAGCAACAATGACCAAGGTCAAGCACCTTTTTCCTCTTACTGATGTAATTGGTCTTAAAATAATTAAAAAGCATTTACAAGCATTGAAATATTTCAATAGCTGTCAACCCCAGTCCTGAAGGGCCACTAATCCTCTGACACAGCTGGGAGGCTCATTAGCGTCAGCATGACGACACTTCATCAGATTCAGGAGCGTTGGAACATGGAGACGACTAAAATAAAAATACGAGAAAAATCTAAAATTACAAAATGACAACAAAAACACAGAAAACTAAAACAAAAAATGACAACAAATACAAACAAATTGGCTCATAACATACAAAACAATAAAAAAAAAACAAAAAACAAAAAAACAAAGCAAATGAGAGGGAAACACACCAAATGACTTCAGAAACACATTAAAAGACGGTAAAAACACACAAGAAAACATCAGAAAGTACAAAAAACAACCACAAAAAATTTAACAAAACCATAAATTACACAAAAAACATATGAACGTGTGGTTCATCCCTGTATTAATGCTCAGATTGGTCATTAAGATCAGAAAATTCCTTTTTCTGGCCCTGCTGTGATAAAAGTTACCCACCTCTGCTATATATATTGTGATCTTTTAGTGTAGCTATGCTTGGTTTATTTTTGTAAAAATGAATAAATACATTTATTATACTGCCGAGTTATGACCATCACCAACCGTCCCTAAGGAAGAGTAAGATAAACTTTATTAGAGGAGAAAATTTAAAAAGAGACGACAGTGTTGCATTGTTAATGAGGGGGAGGAGAAACAAGGGAGAGGGAGTTAGGAGGAAATTAAAAGATGGATTAAAGCGAAGCCATTTTGGTTGTGCTGACAGTTTAACACAGTAGTTTTCAACCTTTTTTGGGTATTCCCCACTTTCAATTCTGACAAATAACACATTTTCAAATTTATTGAACTAACAGGTGAAACGTAACATTTTTCATTATAAATAAATTAAAAAAAACAGTTTTTAAAGTAAATTATCTGAACTCAATTACAACAGGAGCAGATTTTTTTCAATTACAATAACAATTCTAATTATGTCATAATTGTATTTCATTATTAAATTTGCAATTGCAATTATAATTGACCCCAACACTGCATGGAAGCACAGTTATAAATAAATAGGAAAAAAACAACCATTGTGGTTAAATGTTGGTATTTTTCTGGAATATAAGCTACAGCTATACAACTGTTGTGTTTTCCATCTTTGATCTAAATGCCCACAGAAAATCACCGTCTGACCAATGCAGCTTTTCCTTTTCCTTGTGCTGACAAAAGACCTCATTATGCGACAAAACACACAGCAGAAAAAGACACAGATGAAAGCTTTTGATGTTTTTTTTTTTTTTTTTTTTCAGTAAACTATGTGACTACAGATGAGAAACAAATGTTGCACAGATATCGTCATAAAGCTGAATGACGCCACTGGATCACACCGATACAATTACCAATTTACAAGGTGAGAGATTGGCTCCAGCAGGAAAAAAGGCAGCGTCTGCATCGATTGTGGAGCCCAATAACGATGTAGAGTTTATCACTGACGGAGGACAAATGTATTCACCCTGTTCTCTCTGTGTTCGCTGTTCATCACAAACTAAATGAATGTCTATGTTTTCATCACTAGCTTTTTAAAAACCATAAAATTACAAAGATATACACAAAAGAACAACAAAATACCAGAAACATAAAAAAAGAACAAAAATTTAAAAAATGAAAAGAGAAGTAGACAAAAATTGTCAGTTTTTTGTTAATTTTGTGTATTTCTCTTGTCATTTTGTGTATTTTCGTTCTACATCGCGTAGAAAATGCACAAACACAACAAGAATATCATAGAAAACACATAAAAATTTACAAAATTACCAGAAAATACACAAACATATATCAAATGACAATAGAAACACATAAAATTGAGTAAAAGTTGAACAAGATGACTAAAAATAACCAAAAATAACTGAAATATTTACAAAATGACAACAAAAACAGTCAACATTACAACAAAAATTAGTAAAAAATTAACAAATAAATGATAGAAAATACAAAATTACCAAAACATTTACAAAAATACCAAAACAGTTACAAAATTACCAAAAAATACACAAAAATATATGAAAATAAACATAAAATCGACTATAGGTTGCACAAGACGACTAAAAATAACCAAAAATAAGTAAAATATTTACAAAACAGAAATACACAAAATTAGCAAAGCGGCTGTAAAGCAACTTTGAGTGTCCAAAAAAACGCTATATAAAATTGATGCATTATTATTTATTATTATTAAAAAACAATACATCTAAAAATACACAAAAATAACAATAACAAAATATATAAAATGACTCGAAAAATGTACAAAATTACCAGAAAATACACAAAAATATATCAAATGACAACAGAAATACATAAAATTAACTAAAAGTTACACAAGATGACTAAAAATACACAATAACTGAAATGTTTACAAAATATGTCCCACATATAAATGCAATTATTGATATCTGAAATCGGAAAATACATTTTCACTAGTTACAATAGTTTTTTAACAGGTGGAAATTGAATTGTAGATATCTATAATTGTTATTCTAAACTTAAACTGCAACTCGTAAGCCTTACTGATTAAATGGCTTGCCATAAATGTTTAACTTTTTCTTGGTGATTTTTAAGAATTCACTTATGAGAAAAGCTAAAAACGACACATTCTTGTATGTAATAGTATTAGAATTGGTGCAGCATTGTCATCCTGGCAGCAACATACAGTATGATAGGGTAATTATTCCTGCTTCTCTGCTACTATATTCAGACACTGTCTTCTTTATCTTACCTTTAACCTCCTCATCATGCCATCTTCTCACCCTGAATCCCCCTCAAAATACGTTTGGATGAACTGCATTATTAAGTAAATCTCTCCCTATATTGCCTATTTTCCTATTACCCTCCACTCCTCTTTTCTCTCTGGAGTGCTTCTTTGCAGTCTAATTAGAGCCTCCGGTATAGGATGTCTTGATCTGCCGTTTCTGGCACAATTTGTACAGCGCAGCACTGTATCAGCGTAAGAAAACAAATGCCTTAATGCACACGTACTGCAAGCTCACGTAGGCACATTCATGCATGTCTCAGAAACATGCTTTTCTTTTTAAAAACATAAAATGACTCAAAAAATGTACAAAATGACATTAAATGACAACAGAAATACATGAAATCGAGTAAAAGTTGCAAAAGATGACTAAAAACACACAAAAATAACTGATTTTTACAAAATGACACACAAAAAACACACAAAATGACAACAGAAATACACAAAACTTGCAAAAATGAATGGACAATACCACTAAAAATACACACACAAAAAAGAACATTATAGAAAATACTTAAAATGTCTCGGAAAATGGACAAAATTACCAAAAATTAGACAAAAATAAATAAAATGACAACAGAAATACATAAAATCGAGTAAAAGTTGCAAAAGATGACTAAAAATAACAAAAAGAACTGAAAAATGTACAAAATGAAAACAAAAACACACAAAATGACAACAGGAATACACAAATTAGTAGTAAGTAAAAATACACAAAAATGACAAGAGTAGTATAGAAAATACATAAAATGACTCAAAAAATATACAAAATGACCAAAATTTACACAAAAATACTTCAAATGACAACAGAAACACATGAAATTGACTAAAAGATACACAAAAATAACTGAAATATTTACAAAATGACACCATCAACACACAAAAAGACAATAGAAATACACAAAATTTGAAAAATAACATAACAAGAATATTATCGAAAATACATAGTGACTTGAAAAATGTACAAAATTACACAAAAATATATCAAATGACAACAGAAATACATACAATTGACTAAAAGTTGCACAAGACGACAAAAAATACACAAAAATATTATGTATATGCATATGGAAGATGATTATTTGTTTCTTTAGAACTCCATAAATAATGTTGAAAACAGGACAAACACATGCTAGCTCCTGCTGGAGGAAGTGTGGGACACATGTGGCTAACCACACTCACATATTCTGGACATGTCCCAAGTTTGAGTGAATTCTGGGGGAAAGTGTTTGAGGCATTGAAAGTAGTTTTCCAACAGATCATTCCATAAGACCCCCCAGTGGTGCTTCTCAACATGTAACACCCAACGGCATTAACGACAGAGCCAGGAACAGTCTGTTGAATATACAGCTCACAGCAGCCCTCAGGTGTGTCACTTTAAGGTGGTTGAAACCAGACCCCATAACTATAACATCTGGGTTCAAAAAGTCCAAGACATCATCATATGGAGGAAATGACATTCTTATTAAGACATATTCATTGTGAGATGGAGACCTGTTTTACCTGTAGTTACAGTATGTACGTAGGTAATGTCTCCTCTGATACCATGTACTGTACCTGTTCTCCTGGGAACTGTGGAGATGATTTATGGTGTACTTCCTTTTGTTTCTACTGTTTGTCATTGGTTCTTAGGATTTTTGTTTACCCTTGTATCTTTATACATGACTCTATAGGGAATTTATATGTTATTATCAATATATGATGGATATGTATACATGTCATTGTATGAGTCTTAAAGACCAACTACAATGTTGTCTATTGCAAACTTTTTATCATTTATTAATATTTTCTGGTTTAACCTGTTGGGTGCTTGTCTGGTTGTTGTTGTTTTATGTGTTGCTATACTTTGTTGCCTCTTTGTTTTTGTCTGCATTGTTTTTTATTCTTTATTTTACCTGAAGTTTACAAATTAAAAAAAATGGTTGTGTAGTAGAGAAACATTACATCTTTTTACTGTACTGTGTTGACTGAAATTAATAAAAACTAAGTTTGAAAAAAAAATAAAAAAATAACTGAAATAGATACAAAAACACACAAAATGACAACAGGAATAGTGTTAGAATTGGTGCAACCTGAAGTAGGCACATTCATGACACGCTTATTATTTACAGAACCAAAGCAGTGAAGGACAGATGTACAGTATGTTTGAACAGCTGACGTGAGAGTTTTTAGACTCCATTCGTACTGAAAAATGAATTCGCTGTCGTGTCCATCACAGCGATGACTGTCAGCTCTGAGCTCATAAGTTTAAGTTGTCCTGTTGCACGTGTTCAGGAAGAAATATGACACCAAGTCAAGTTAAATTCATCATACTGACACTTACACACATCTACTGCCAGCACCGCGTTAGGGCTGAGCATTGGCAAGGATGCTACAGTACGATACAATATTATCGCAATAACGCAATATCACCATATATATTCAGATATTCTACCCAGTTAATATCAAAATGAAACGTAGAGATGAAAAATCCAGTTGCTGTTTATGTTCATCAGAAGATATTGATCATTCAGAGGACAAATTGACTTAAAACTATTTGCTTCAAAACATCCTATTTATTATTAAAATTATAATTATTATTATTATTATCATCATTATATCTACGGCGCCATCTACTGGAGTGGAGGTGTGGAAGTGGCACAACTTTCCAGGTTTTTATGTAGGAACAGGAGCTGAAATGTGAAAAATATGATAAGAAAGCTATTGATTAAATATCAAAAACAAAAAACAAAAATAACTATACGTATATATATATATATATATATATATATATATATATATATATATATATGTTTTTTTTAAGACGATTAAAAAAATCTATTTAAAATCGGTACCCAAAAAAATTGCAATATATAATTAAATAAAAAAATTCACACCCCTACACTACATATACAATATAAAAACTCATTTTTTGTAGCCGACATATTTTGAAAATTTAGCTCATTTTCCTTTCATTTGAGACAGAAATTCATGTAAAACAACATGTTCTATATCATTGTTACCACCACCAAGCGCGAAGCGCAGAGCGGAAGGTTATGTTTTACCCTTCGTCTGTCTCTCTGTCTGTCTGTCTGTCTGTCTGTCTGTCTGTCTGTCTGTCTGTCTGTCTGTCTGTCTGTCTGTAGGCACGATAACTTGAGAAGTTAAGAACGGATTTGGATGAAATTTTCAGGAAAAGTGGATAATGGGAGAAGGAAGAGGTGATACAATTTTGGTGATGTTCTGGATTACCAAAAATAAGAAAATACCACTGGTAGTAATCACAATATGGGTGTATGTGCCTGCTCCTTTAAGCGTGGTGGTTTATGGGTAATGTAGTAGTGGTAGGGAAGTGCGTGCTGTACTCTTTAAATCACAATATGGGGGGAAATGAGCGACTTGGCGGAGGTCTGCGCTCTCCGAGTGCTCTAGTTAGAAATGTGTACACATGAAAAACAAATCTAAATGTAAATGTTACATTTTATATTTATATTTAACTTTCACATTTAGAGTTAGCATTTAGATGAGATTTACCGGTACATTCAACATTTAGATTTACATTTAATACTTATATCTTACTTTTACATTTAGATTTTTTTTTAATGTGTACACATTTTTAACAATGATATAGAACATGCTGTTTTACATTAACTTCTGTCTCAAATGAAAGAAAAATGAGCCAAATGTTCAAAATATGTCTGCTATTGTACATTTGCCACCCCATAATATGAGATTCACACAAAACTGACGTATGTGCAGTAAAATGTACTGACGTATGCACTGCAGTAGTTACATATACTGTATATTTATTTATAGTTTTATTTCAACCACACAGCAGAATCGATGGCACTTTTCACTGTCAGACCCTCTTTTATTTATTTACTTATTTATTTCTATAAATATTTTTTAAAAGTAGCACATTTTATAATGGCTTGACATAAGTGTTGACAAGGAGCAGAAAAAGCCTGTTAGTGATTTGGTGCCATTTATGAATCCCGTGGCCTTGGGGTTTTAAAGCTGCTGAATATGAAGGACGTTTCACAACGTTAACAAAAGCACGAATATGCGACTGGAAGAATGTGAAAGATAAGAGCAAACGCTGTGACTATAATTCACATTTGCACCAGTGTTATCAGTCAGTTATATAGGGGCCAGTGTGTGTGTGTGTGTGTGTGTGTGTGTGTGTGTGTGTGCGTGTGTAGGGTCCAGCATTCTTAGAACAAAAAACCTAATCATAATTTTCATTGGTGATAAATACAAGCCAGTGTCTTTGCTAATATGCATGCACAAACCCATTCTGCTGCCAAGCAGAGAAATAATAACATCATTTAACCATAACATGAGCTCAGTTAGAAAAACAATTATTTGTCTGTATTTCACTTGATGGAGTGAGTTAAACACACACAATTATTCAACGAAACTGCAGTTACATATATTATTAATCTAATTATTTAGATACTTTGTAATTCATTAATCTCAGTTAATCTACTAGAATCAACGTTTTTCCAATTTAAACGTATTTTGGTTTATGACCGAATCAATGAAAACAATAAATTAGCTTAAACAACTAAATAGTGTTGATTATTTCCATCACTGCGTGCTAACATAATGTGTAATATATGAATAAATCATATTATGATTGCATTGTTCACAAAGCACACACACTTAAATTTAACTAAGCTATGTTGATGCTTTTTTTTGGAAACTTTCAAAAAATCTTTATGTGTATTAAAATAAATTAAAAAAAACAGCACTTACAGAACCTTGTTGTGGTAATGGAGTGGATAGACGTTCATCATTCAATCCCATGTTAAACAACAACATAGAACATTAAGTGAGCTACTTTTCAACATCCCAAATGTGCCACTAATGAAAAATTTGCCCATAAACATATCCAACCACTGTAACATTGTCCTCATATGTGCATTAATCTCCACTCCTACACATCCACCTTACTCTCTCTCTAATATGAATACTAAATAAGACCATAATATCCATAATAAATCAAAAAATAACACTGAAATCTGCATCTGTCTTTATTGTCACGTACTCAAATTCTCCTCACAATAAATAATTGTAATTTCATTGTGTTGTGGCGGTTTTGGATGAATGAGACGTTTTCCAGCTTTAGGGTTGCTGGTCAGATGTGGACAGATGTGGTTATTTGGTCCAAAGGTTTTGAGGGAACAGACTGGTCTGGGATTCTGAGGTAAACAAGCTTTCAGTGTGTGTTCCTCAATGAATGTGATGTTGTTCTGTGCTCTCAGGGTTTTGTATGTGGCTGATAGCGGTAGTCATAACACTAGCTAGCAGAGACCTTGGTGAATGAGAATGAAAACTGACCAGGAGAGATTCTGTAATCACACATCAATGCCTCCTTTTGTTAAAAACAACACCCACACTTACTAACAAAAACCTATTCCCAGTATCTGCAGTCTGTTCCATTTCCTATCTTATTCTATATTTCTACGACAGTCAATCACTGACTTCCACACACGTACTGTATGTCAAAAAAACAGTAAAAACCTGCAAAGACCAGGAAGACAACATTTTCCTGGGACGCTAAGCAGGGGACTAAAAAGACTTCCTGTAATAGCGATTTGCCATATTAAGCTAAACTAAACATTAATGTAATTACATTACAGGCATTACCAGTTACAGTTTCCACCATCATCACCTGATAAAACCATTAAAATCAAATTTCCTCCTTCAAGCTTTCAGGAACCCATTGACGTAGTTGTTTTGATGGAAAGGTAGGCAGACATGCTAGTTGGTGTATATTTGCGGTTAGAACATGCTAAATACCGGCTGCATGTTTGTGATTGTATGTACGCTAACGCTGACAGTCAAAATAAATAATGGCTAATGCTGACCTTAGGTTCAACTACATGGCAACGTTTGGCCCATACTCATTCTTCTTTCTACCTCCATTCCTCCATTCCTCCTGGCTGTAGCGCTCTGATTAAAAACATGGCCCTGACCCTAAGAAACCCTTCCTGCCTGAGTGTGTGACCCTAACAGGGCAACGAGACGCCCCAAAACCCATAAATATTCACATTAAGGCCTGCTGACGGCTGCCAACAAACACACGTAGAAAAGCAAAAGCAGCTCTTTACGAGTTGTACGTTTATGAAGGGAAACAAATAACTAGCGGTTTACAGTTTTTTTAACCTTTACAACTCTCTGTAATCCTTAAAAACTCCACTAACCCTCGAACCAACACCGGAGTCAGACCACAGCACACACACCGGCCCATTATTTTCAAAGAGGGAAGAGTCGACAACGCGGCAAACTCGGGTTTTCTCACGGCTGTGAGTCACAAAATAATTACAGAGCTCGATAACAAGATACTATGTGAAACTACAGGCCGAGCTGAATCTACTGATATACAGGTCGGATATGTTACGTTCCAAAACAACGCCACAAAACCAGAAAAATCAGCAATAATGACAAATGGTATTTCAATAAATCCAAATCGTGTTGTCAGACAAATAGAGAGATAGAGAGATAGATAGATAGAGAGATAGAGAGATAGATAGAGAGATAGAGAGATAGATAGAGAGATAGAGAGATAGATAGAGATATAGAGATATAGAGATATAGAGAGATAGATAGATAGATAGATAGATAGATAGATAGATAGATAGATAGATAGATAGATAGATAGATAGATAGAGAGAGAGATAGATAGATAGATAGATAGATAGATAGATAGATAGATACCACCATTACTGATATCGAGGCGTTCTTCAGTCGAGAAATGGGCTCGTGCGTGAAATAGTAGTTCCCTCCCTTATCCAGCACTGATTGGCCCACTCCCATAATGTTTTATTTCACTAATTTCTACAGGTTCTGAGCTTTACAACACCGTGTCAAGCATTCTGATTGGTCAAAGCACTGCTGAATTAAACCCAAGCATAACATCAAAAATAGCATTACGCATGGCACAGCAGAAACCAAAATAACAATTGGTTAATATGTGAGTATTTTGAACCAAATTGAAACATCTAGTGGTCAAAGATTAAACTAATACTGATTGAAATCAATTTGACTGACATATTATAGTTACACACTTGCTCCCAAACTTGTGGAAAACTTAAATGGCACAGTTGTGGCAAAGTGGGCTTCCACCTGAACTTTTTTTTTAACAAAAACATGTGTACCTTTGGCCTATTGTTTATTATTATTATTATCACCAAACTTGCTTCATTTCATGTCCGTACATTACTTGAATTATTTCTGCCTTTGTAGCCTTCCCTATTGAGAATTGGCTTTATATTTGATGTAAATCTCTGTTTTTGGGGGTTGGACTACGGATTTCTGTATTAAAACATTATTTATTGGCACTCAGTATCATATATTTTCAAAAATTTGACATAATTTGTAACCACTAAGGGTCCTATTTCAATCTAATGAAGAAAAAAAAACTGCCATGTAGGTCATGTGGAAGCTTTGAAAAACGTTATTTGTTGTGGGTATGTGCTGTGTTTGCTTGGTTTCTCTCACCTTTGAGCGTGGCGGAGCGCGGATGTACCATTTACAGTCGACCGCCTCCGTAGCACCAGCTTTCCCATCTCTGGTAATCTGATGAGACTCAACGATACCGTCTGGACCAACCATGTCATACTGACACGCTGAAAAACACACATTTGCATAAACACATACAAACAAAATGCATGCAAACAGATAAACAAGCAAACGGGGGGAAAAAGGTAACGGAGCGACAAAATATGGCATGTAGCGATGGAAAACACTAAAAACAGAAGAAAGTGTCTCAGAATGCCTCAGTGATTAAACAGGATGATGAAAAATAGTGAAGAGAAAGACAAGAGGAAGAAACAGAGACAGAAAGAGAGCAAAGGAGTATACCTACAGGGCAGAGGTGGGGGTACTCCCAAGTCGGCAAAGTCCGGATCTGAAGAGAGCGCAGAGAAGAAAAAACATTTATTTTTAATGCTTTACAAAACCCCAAATCTCACAAAGGCAAACACATCCCTGTATAGCAAAAAGAAACCTCAATAGCCTCATGTCTCTTATCTTTGGGGTAAAATCAGTTTCATGCTAGGCTAAAACAAAAAAAGGAAACAGTGACCAATACTTCACACAGGCCTTTGTACTAAAGCTTGTTAGAGCCCGAAATGTAACAAGACCTGAAATGTTGTTATAATAAAAATGTAATAAAACCCAAAATTACAACTGGTCAATAATGTAACATGCTGAGCCCAAAACATTAAAACTTTACTGTTATTACTAGATGAATTCATGTTGGGTGTGGGATACATATGTATGTGTATATACGTATATATGCATATGTGTGTATCCATAAAATGAAGAGTCCGTCCTTAAGACTGCTCTACTGTAAAGTGCCTTGAGATACCATTGGTTATGATTTGGCGCTATACAAATAAAGATTGATTGATTGATTGATTATAGGGCAGGCTGTAGGGAAAATATTTTTCCCCTAATAGAGTAATAATTTTATTACAATAAAAAATGCACACAAAAAATAACGCAGTATGATACTACACACTATATTAAAGCAATACGCTCTTTAATCCATAAATCAATAACTCACTCTATGATGTAATAAAATGATTACACTGTCAAGGGAAAAATATATTGCCTGCCCCATAATGTAATAATGAACCCCCAAAAAAATGTATTTTATGTTTTGGGTTCAGCACTTTAGTTACATTATTTTATTACAATTTTTTATAACAATTTGTTACATTTCCGGTCATTATTATATTGGGCTCTAACAAGGCTAATGAATTTATCTTTGGTGTTTTGTAAGAATGAATGGGGTGTTTGGGGCAAATACAACACAACATAGACGTTTATAACTACATCATGCAGTGATGAAGCTAGCTAGCATACCCATGTGGCTAAGATAGCATGAATAGATTCACATTTACATGAGCTCGTACACATTATTTAGGAAGAAAAGAGCATAACTATATTTACTAATTAAACTGAGGCAAAGTAAAGCTATGATTGTTAGCATTGCAAGTTTTTTCTGCTGAGGGGAAAATGAGTTTAAACTGGAAAATAATGGGCATGACAAATCGTGAGTGTGGTTAAATTGCCAAAAAATAAGCATGAAATATGGTGAAACGAGGTTAAAAGTGACAATCATTGGTCAACATAAGTGACATTAGGTGGAAAAGTGGTGGAAATGGTTTATAAGTGTTGAAAATGTCTTGAAAGTGGAAAAAATGTGCAGAAAAGGCATTGACATTTGTTGGAGAAATTACAAAAATGTCAGTAATGTAGCAAAAATGCATTAAAAGGAGAAAAAATATGGCAAGAAAAAGTGATGAAAATAGGTTAAAATATAGCAAGTTTTGGTGTCGTGGCAGAAAAAGGGTAAAAATAAGCAAAAACGGGCTGAAATTGGTCAGAAAACATTCTTAGTTTCTTGAAGCCACCCTCACAGTGTCTCGCGACCTCAAATGGGGTCCTGACCCAAAGGTTGTGAACCCCTGGATTAGTGTACCACATGTTTTTCAATCTACACAGAGCAGATAATGCATCTGAGACACATCTGTGGTGTCAAAACAAAGCAGGTTTTAGGAGGATTAGCTTGAAAAAAGATGAACAAAAACACTAAATGTGTCAAAAAAAAGGCATTTACTTCTAAACCAAAGCAAGGATTTATATTGAAAATAAGAAAAACATAATCCAAGCTATATGACATGCAAAGTGAATAGAAGGTAATTTTACAAAAGTCATCTGAAGGTAAAAGGTTTTACGTTTCTGTTTTTTTCAGCATAACATTGCAATAAATTACATCAACAAGCCTGTGTCTACGGTGGTGATTTACTCCCCCCCACCTCCCCCTCCCAGAGTCTCATCTTTTCCCCAAAGATCCAACGTCACATATGACAGAAAATGATTGCAATTGTGTTCAGGAGTTGCAATACAGAGCAACGGCATTTCAAGCAGACAATCCTGGAAATGACTTTTGAAATAAACAATTCAAAATCAATATCACATCTGCGGGAAAATGGGATGCTTAAAACCACTGAGAGCATTTTTTAAAAAACATTTTCCTTTACTTCAAAAAAGAATGTGAAGAAGCAAGAAAAAATCCTTCTTTTTTGTTGTTGCCCAAAAAGGAACATCGTGTCACCAGTGAAAGACTCTAAAATCAACCAATGCTTTTTGTGCTGATTGCCTTTTATCTCTGAGGATTTCACTTGTTTGGGTTTTTCTATCAAGACCGAGACAAAGAACTCACTGAATGTTCCCTGGCTTAGGAGACACGTGTCAAACTCAGGGCCCGGGGGCCACTTCCGGCCTTTCAGAGCATCCGATTTGGTCCGCAGGAGAAAACATGAATAATTGTGTAATAATTCACAATAATAATAATAATAATAATTTAATCCAGTTGTAAATAGTCCTTGAAAGAACTCAACAATTCTAGATCCTGCAATATTTCTCAAATTATTCCACAAAATCTCCAACAATAGATAGTGTGATGACTCAATAAAAACAACTAATATAAAGGAAAATAGATATTTGACATAATTATGGAGCTGAACCAGTGTAAATAAAACAGATGACAGAAAAAATATGAATCATTGTGTACATTACCAAATAATTCAGTGGTAAATTGTTGTTGAAAGAACTCTAGATTTTTCCAAATTCCTGCAATATTTCTCAAATTATTCCCCAGAATCTCCCCAAATTCAATAAAAAAACAAACAAATCAAAGGATATTTAAATATCTGTCACTTATTGTATATGGCAATTGAAAATTGCCAAATACATTGTTCTCGTTGGAGTTCTTATAATTTTTCATTTGTCCTGGAACTCCTCCTAGGCTGTTAATGCAGCACTAATGACACGTACAGTATGTCATCTCATAGGGACAATGTCAAGGATGTGCTGTCGACCTTTTTTGGAGCCAAAATGTCATGGCCAAGGTCAAAACAAACTGGTACCATTGAACAACATTTATTTTCAATAAGTCACCTTGACCTTCGATCAAGGTCAAATTTAAGGTCAAGGTCAGTCTTCTGTTTTTTTCTATTATTACTTTCAATTTAATTAGTAAAAAGAACAAACCTGTCAACAAATCCAGATACAGTTGTCATTGTTGCCATTTTTTTCAAATTGCCAAATACGTATTCGACTTGCAAATACAAGTCTTGCTGAGTGCTTATGGTTGCCTTCCACACTATACTATATGTTTGATTTATAACGTGAAGTGCACATTTGAATAATGCAATTGTTTGTTGTTCCGCCTAAATTCTCAAAAACTGGTTAAAAAAGCAGTCATGCACCCACGGATAATACTTTGTATTATATTGTAATCTTTTCTTGGGCTCTTTTAACTCCTGACTGTTTTTATTATAGTAAACAGGATATGGGACATGTTATTGTTCAACAGCCATTGTGCTAAATCCGGCACACTTACGTTATGACACCGTTTGCTGACACATTGATTAATATGTCATGTCAAATAAATAAATACATGAAATGAAATAAACCTGCAGCCCACTTGTGATTGAAATGGTCCTTGAACTAAAATGAGTTTGACACCCCTGGCTTAGCAAGACAACCCAAAAAGAGACTGTGTGATGACTTGATTAAAAACAACAAATATTAATAAAAAAAAGATATTTGACAAAGGTATGGAGCTGAACCTCATGTTCCGGTGTAAAGAAAACATTATTTCAATGTAGAACTGTGACTAATGTCCCACAAGTGCACAAAACCCTTTCGTTTTGTCGTTTTAAAGCTGAATTCTAGGACAACCTTCATGTGAACACAGGAACAGCCAGGAGACGTGTTTAAAGTGCACTCGTGAGTTCTTGACTACACTTCCCCGCTGATTAATTGTCGCTTTCAGCTAAAACTCAAATGACTCAACTGTAAAAGGCTGAATGGGGAATAGAAGGCATTTTAGAAGTGGCTCTGCTGGACTTGGACAGTAATGTGGTTTATTTTGTTTCTCTTTGTCTGTTGGGAAAGGCGTCACTTAGCTTGTAAACTTCAAACAAATCCACCCACCCAGTTCGTCTCCAAAGACGTGTTTATTAAACAAAAAGCAACAAATACTGTTTCTCTCATATGAATCACAGCTAGCATTAAAAACCACTGATTTATTCACTTGCTGTATTATTTGTATCAGCACGAGATTAAGAAAAATGGTATAAATTACAAGTGGGTCATTCCACGTCATTTCAGCAAACGGTCAATGCACTTCGGTCTCAAAAAATTTAGAAATTTTTACCAATTGTTCAGTGATTATTCAATAGTCACACTGGACATTTTTTTTGTTTGATCAGAAGAATGATTTTTGAGATATGAACAATTAAATGAGGGGGAGGGATGTTGATTTTTGCCCATTCTTCCATTTTCAGCTTCCAATATCTCAGGAACTCCATCACATAGGAAACTGTAATATGGTATAGTAATATAGCTCCTCCTACTCTCTCAGAATACACTAAAATATCTGTTATACATCCTATGTGGTGGACATGTCAGCTCCTCTAAATAGGTAAAAAGTGAGTGTGTGTTTGGGTCTGGAACATATTTGGTCCTTCAGTAAACTACTTAGCATATGTCTCCCTGTAATGTGATCAGCTTAGAGCTATGAACATAGACTGTTCACATCACTAATGATTAGTCACATATATGCATTGGTTCTAGGGTGACATGCTTTTGAAATCCAAAAAAATACTTTTTTAAAATACTATATTCATTGGCTCATAACTGCATGTGGGAATGTAAGAAAAAAATTTGATCTGTTTTAATTTATAGATGAAAAAAATGACCTTTTCTGGGGGTATAAAACTAAGACTTCTTAATTTTTATTTTGGACCCAAACTTCTGTTTACATGTCTAAATCTAAACTCTAGTTTTTAGGGTTTTAAATGTGAGGTCTTGACATGTGGTGAGAACTGAACAATATAACCCTTTATCGTTTATAACGCTAATTTGTAGTCTTGGTCCCGAACGAAACCTCTACTATCATATATGATCTTATGGAGCTTGCAAGTAAAACTCACTACAGGTACGGTTTAAAATGATAGCGGTGAACATTATTGTTGGTTTTTGTGCCCTCTGGTGGCCTTTCCACATACAAATTTATAAATCACAACACGTGACAACAGTATATGTAGCAAAAGTCACGAATACTCCTTCATTGAGAAGATTGTTGAAGGAGGAGTACCATTTATTTGGGGATTTTTAAAAACTTCCACAAACACTGATACTCTGTGTAATATTCTCTGCACTAGACCTTTACACTGTAATGGAAATTAACCATATATTAGTAAATTGTTGTGAATAGTAATCAGTTTTTGGGGTGGAGTGGAAATTGACTTGCCAATGCAAAGTTATAGAAAATAATAAAAACTTGATACAAAAAAATCAGTAGCCTCAGTCATAACTTTTGAAAAGCCCTCGTAACACTCGCAGAAACTGGTCGTGAAATCCTAAAAGTGCTGAGAAATAGGAAAAGGTCATGTTACCAATTTATTTATAGAAACCATTTTTTATATGTAATAAAATAAATAGTGAACAGCAATTTTCCATTAATTTCATGCAATTTTAAGGAAAAAAATACCTCAAAAATCTCCATAACGCACAACACAAACACACACTATTTTAAAAATGCAACAAGAAGCTGGACACACACACTAACACAAACACACAAACAAACACACACACAAACACACACACTAATACAAACACACAAACAAACGCACACACAAACACACACACGAACACAAACAAACACACACACAAACACACACACTAACACAAACACACACACAAACACACAAACGTACGCAAACACCACAGCACCTCTTGCACTTTTAATAAAGGGCTATTCTTTAAACGTCCTGGGTAAGAGGCTGCTATGCTTTTAAATGTCACATGGGAGACCCTTGACCAGTTTTATGACCCCCCCCCCAGCTTCAGACTTACGATCAGATGCTTTCCATCTCTCATATCATCCATCACCTGCTCTCCTTCTCTGTCCTCCTCGATTAACGGATTCAGTCTATTACCTGGATTGATAAAGTGATTGATGAACTGTATAAAGTATGTGTACTCTTTCCACGGCAGATGATTTAACTCTGTTATTTATAAAGTGGGAGATTCAGCGTTACGGCATTGTTTGATTATAAGGGGAACATAAAAGCAGGCTCGTGTTGTTCCAGATTATTCTATATCTGAACCTACACTACTGTGGCCAAAAATGGCTCCCTCAGGAAATATGCCATTTTATCCACTGCAGCTCGTATATAGTGCTCTGCGTAAAAGTCTATAGTACACCTAAATTCACCGCATAATCATGAATGGCTACACTTACTCTACAAATTAAATCTTCTGGGGTTTACAGTATTTAGCTTTTGCACCTCACTGTAAACACTGCCTGACATGCACTGGAAACTGCAGACACTGAGTTGCTTAAGTAGCAGAATTCCTCCGACATTTAATCCTGACCCAAAAAATACTGAGTATAAAAACAAAAATGCATAACTTAGATAAAACTGCAAAGGAAAACTAAACGGCTTCAGATAAATGGAGCAGAAGAGATAGAACGAATCATCATATGGAGTCGTAAACTACTAGGACGGAGTACATAACATCAGCTTTGAGTCTTTAACATCCATATTTTAGCATAATTCTTTAAAGATCCTCAGTCATGGTGATTCATCTGTTACAGTTACGACAAGTAAATATAGATGCTGGGAGCGTTCCCAGAGTGTGTTTCACTGCAGTGAAGAAAGAAAGAAAGAAAGAAAGAAAGAAAGAAAGAAAGAAAGAAAGAAAGAAAGAAAGAAAGAAAGAAAGAAAGAAAGAAAGAACTGACAATAATCTTATTCTATTATGATGTTGCACTAGTTGTATTTTCACCACAGCTCTGTACTTTGTGATTTTATCTGCAAAAAGTGCTTTATAAACAAACAAACAAAAATTATAAATAAATTATTTACTATCTTTTACAAATGTGGCCTACATTTCTAATTACCCTTCAGGGATAAATAAAGTATTTTTCTGATTCTGATTCAGACTTATTAGTAGATTTATGACTAACAAAGCACATTATTTTACATCATATTTGTTTTATTACCTTTTAAAAATGGAACTACTTTTTAGAGCCTGTGTTCCTCCATCTTGAAATCATGTGATTGATGATGTCACACGGCCCCACTGCCTGTAAACGTCCCATTGTTTTATATTGGATTGAAACCTGATTTTTAGATCATTTAGCAGTTTTTTTTTACATCATTTAACGGCTTTTTAGATCATATTGCAGCTTTTTCAGTCAAAATGCCAACTTGTGCTGCTTTTAGTTGCTCTAAATGTGTATATGTAATACAGATGTTGACGAAACCCTCTATTGTTTTACCGAAAAAATCTGTGACCGCAGGGGACGACTGTTCCAGCTCTGCAGTTTGGTAGTAGACAATGAAGCAGAGAAGAAGAGCTCTCCTAAGGGGGCTTTACTCCCCAAGTCCTTTTGGGTGTGAGTCCTTCAACAGTCCATGATTTACTTCCAATCTTGGGGTCGTGACCCCATGTAGGGTCGTCTGAAATTCAAATGGTGGTCGTCTGAAATGTCTAGTAATTGGTAAAAAAAAAAAATATTACCAATTAAATATATATTTTAAATTTTTTAATTGTTAATCTTTTTCCAATTAAAACACAACACACAATCTTAAACAACTGTATTCTATACTTTCACTTTCTCAAATATGAATGTACTTCAAATAAAATGCAAGATAAAAATACCTAAGTGGGTGCAACTCAACACAGAAAAACAAACATCATCAAAAAATAATTATATAAAAAAAAATGTCTTTGGGGTCGGCAGAAAACTGTGATATCAAAATGGAGTCACGATCCAAAAAAGATTGGGAACCACTGAATTACTTGCTAATTTCAGCCATCAAAGCGTCAACTGTGCACCGTTTAAGGGGGGAGTAAAGGTTCCTTAGCAGAGCTCATCTTCTCTGCTTCATTGTCTACTACCAAACCACAGAGTTGGAACTGTCGCCACCTGTGGTTCACAAAAACCTTCCTTTCTGCAGACAAAAGAGGTTTACATTAACATCTTTAACTTTTCATGGTTTTTTTAGAGCAACCGAAAGCAGCACAAAACGTCATGTTGACCTAAAAATCTACTAAATGATGTAAAAATCAGGTTGAATGTTTCACTCCAATAAAAAACAATGGGATGTTTACAGGCAGTGGGGCCCTGTGACATCATCAATCACATGATTTCAAGATGGAGGAACACAGGCTGTAAAACTGTAAAGTAGTCCCATTTTCAAAAGTTAATAAAACAAATATGGTGCAAAATAATGTGTTTTGTTAGACATACAGTAGATCTACTAATACAGTAAATACATTTCAAAGGTTTTAGGCCACATTTATAAAAACAATGGAGGATCCCTTTAAAATACCAAATGGTTTATTTTCCATCTTTATTTCACTCACAAAATGGCTTTGGTTACAGCTTATTTTTTCTCTTTCTTTGGATGTTTAATTTATGATTGTTTTTGGTCTGAGATTGAAGGACATTGGCACGGACACCAGTGGCCATTCAGTCTGTGTGCGACCGAGTTGATGATGAATGTTTTAGAAAGGTGAAACCCAAAATTAAAGTGAGCTTCAAAGCTGGAATTGTTGCAGAAAATTGTGAAGACAACAGAGTACAGTATACAGAGACACTGGTATTTAAAGCTGCACTACCTGATTCTTGAACCATGACAGAGGGACATGGCTCAATTTGAACCATTAATCCCGCCCCCCACTCTGATAATCCCTCCCAGTCTCCTCATCTCACGGAAGTGCATGAAATTGTGCACGAGAGCGGAACGTGCACTATTGGTCGTGGACACACAAAAGGATGCACACATTAGATTATCTGTTTAGAAGGAAAACAGCCACATCCAAAGTTAGTCCAAGACTGAAAACAAGTTTGCACCGTGCACACGCTTCACTATATATCGCGGCAGCCAATGAGGAGGCTCCTTCATGGGCTCTGCTCACCCCTCCTTTCTCTAAATCCTGTGAATGGAGCTGGAGGGGGTGACCGTCAACATTTTGTCTTCCGGGGGTTTTATTAACTAAATTAATTAATTATAAGGCACAGACAGCACGCAGACGTACAGTTTTTTTCAGAAATCATTACTTTTACGATATATTATATGACGCTAATGCGATTTTTTTTTTTTTTTTTTTTTAATTAAAGAAAAAAATTGAGTACCCCAATTTTAAAAGATGGAGAACTAATAAAACCTGGATGTAAAATCTGTATCTATAGAAATTTATGGAGCGTAGAATCGTTCTTAATGGAGGTATAAATAAAATTTTATGAATGAGGGAAATTAACTCGCTTGTAATTGAACGTCAGGCTTCGTTGCTCTAAATGACTTCAGTGTTTGAAGCTGCCTCAGGAGTGGATAGATCAGTCAGGACAGGAGCTCGGCATTTTTGAGTGTCAGAGACTAGAGACCAAACATGTACGCACACACACACACACACACACAAACTCAATCTCCCACAGGCCTTGATTCTGCTCAGCTGCTCAGTCGTGGCATTTAAATAAGCTTCTCATTAATAATCTGTGCTGAACTGGTTAATCAAGTTAATGAATGGCTCCCATTAATCACACTGGTTACAGCTTTGACGGAGAGAAGAGGAAAAGGTAAAGACAGAGTGAAAGTCAGAGTAGAAAACATTTATCGGTGTTTGATCAGCATTAGAGCCGTGGGGGCGGGGCTGGATGTTTCCATCAGGGTTACATTTTTCAATTACAATTACGTCTTCAATTATCCATGTTCAATTTCAACTCAACCAGCATTTTTTCCAATTTCAATTAGATTTGTTATTTACCCCCTCCCTTTAAGTCAATTACAATTACATTCTCAATTACTAAAGTTCAAATACAATGAATCACAATTACTGAACCATAAATAAATAAGCCCATAAAACCTATCCATTCTCATGTGTTAGCTTTCTGTTAGCATCTCTTATGATAACAGGTCAGTTATAAATAAGCTACAAAATACACTAAAAAAATATGATCAATCATCTGATTAGTTTTTTTTATCTATTGGTTACCTTGTACTTTATCTGAAACATATTTTAATAATTGTTAACTACGTACAGTATGTGTGAGACATAGAACTGTAACATGGTTCTACAGGTTTACATTTAATTAAATTGTAAATGACAGTTTTAAATAAATTACAATTACAAAGTACATTTTCTGAACTCAATTACAATTAAATTATAATTACAATGGCAACATAATTTTTTTCAATTAAAATTACAATTAAAATTATGCCATAACATCACTGTAACTAATTATCATTTTTTACCAAAAATATTAATACCAATATTTTCATTGATTAGGAAGTCTAAAAGTGTAATTGACCCCAAACTTGGTTACCAATACCCTTAAAAATGCGCAAAATGCATGAAAACTGGAACGGAAAGACCTGATTTTTGAAAGAAAAACTTAAATATTGCTAAAAAGTTTTTACGCTTTCATGAGAAGGTTTTTCAGACGTTTCAATATTGAAATGTGTCGCAAACATGTCACAGAACGTGACGTACCTGGTCACATGACCACTTCTCTCCATGGAAACATGGAGACACAGACATTTCTTAGCATTAAACCTAAAAATGATTCGTGAAACATTAGACGTGAAACAACAAAGGAATACAGAATGTTATAAGGAGGTTTGGAGCGTCCGTCTGAGAATTCACCAGCGTGACCAGGCTCCAAAACAACCTTCAATAGAAACACGTTCAAAGTACAACGACATACTTTGTCGACATTTAGAGATATAGCTTTTATTTTGTTAAAAAAAAAAGCTAAACATAAACCCAGTTATGTTTTAACGCAGGGGTCACCAACCTTTCTGTAACTGTGAGGTACGTCATAAGTACTGAATATTCCAAAGGGCTACCAGCAATAATAAGGAAGGCTAGCAGGAAATGTTTAAGTTTTTACATGAAACACTTTATTTCTCCTAATTATTGGATTTGTTTCATTTTCATTCCATTTGATTGCAAATAATCATCTTCCTATTTTAACAAACAACTTTTAACCAATCGTATTACATGTCACATTTGTAAAATGTTAAAATTATGTCATATTTTACAAAAAAAATGTGACTTTGTACAGCATATTGTTATAAATAACTGACCATACACCAAATCTGCAGCACTGTGAAAATGAACAATTAAAGACGGTTAATTTATTACTAAAACATTATCAGGTGTAGCAGTATTTGACTCTAATAAGTACTAACGACATCTGTCATATGTATTTATCTTTGTGAGTTTAAATCCTGGAAAGTAAATCAGATTTTAGATGAAGCTCATTGGTGACTAGAGCTCCTGAGGGCCCCTCACATGGTCCATGCGGGCTACCTGGGGCCCGCGGGCATCGTGTTGGTGACCCCTGGTTTAACCATTTCAAATTTGAGTGCAAACAAATTCATTTTGGTTTTGTTGGCCCACGACTGATAAATCCAGCACACTAAAGGGACTTCTTTTTCTGGAATGCAGTAATTCAACAAGCTCTAATGTCACAGTTAGTTAGCACGGACTTATTAGCATTCAACGCACCCTACGGACACATCTGTGATCCAACTAGATTTGTAAGGGCTAATATGTCGAGGTTAGGAAACACTTAAGGTGCACACAATCATATGACATGCAGTTCTTCAGCCATCTATCCCCCAAGAAAGAGTTTAATTCACTGCCTCTCATTTGTACGGGGAGCTCGCCCTTGACCTCCAACTGTGAAATATGGCTCGAGAACATTAAATTTTGCCTCCAAGGAAAAACGTTCCTGAGTAATCTCCCCTTTTCACCTCAACCATCAATGGTTTGAGTGCCCTTGAGCCAAGCACTCACAATCCGCCCGCAATGTCCACGTGGAAGTATTCAGTATCGAGAAATATGGGTTTGAAAAAAAAATATTCTGTCTGTGCTGCAAAGACGAGTCGTTTCAGCAATTTCAGAGGGATATAGATTACAAGAACTGTGTGATCCCAGGACTATATGTGTGAGCTAATGATTCACGTGATGCATTATTGATCTTCATGAGGAGGCTGCTAGGGGCAGACAGGGGTATGGTGTTAAAGTCAAGGACATCCCAACAAGAAAGATAGGACCATGTAGATCTTATAAAACAGTATCTCATGAAGCTCTGACAGATCTTTGATGGACACCAGCTTTCAAGGAGCTGATGGAGCGGCTTTGAAGTGGTGAGACCATGTTTGGATATTCAATGGAGATGGTAGTGTACTCACGTCCAAGACTTTACCAAGACCAAGACTGTGTTTGAAATGACATACTCCATACTATCCACTACAAACTCAATGACTATATATACTGTCTACTATATACTATAAGTATGGTTAGGTCCAGAGGATGAGCGTTCCAACAGAAGTATACTTCCAAGTTTCCCAAGATGCATTTGGAACCTACAAGGACAAAAACCTTGTTCACACTGAGGATAAATATCTCTGTTGATTCTCCACCTTTACTTTGAAAGTTCTGAAAACATTTGAAGTGAGAAAGTGACCAAGTAGAATATCAACATGTGCTCATTTGATCAATCAAATCTGAGATTTTCAGAGACCCTCCATTGTGCTACTGACAAAACTTCCTGTCCACTTCAAAACAAGAGCACTATTTACAAAAGCGCTAAACTAATGGAGGACAAGAAGAGATTCTTTTATTTTGAAAAGGGGATGTTTGATGATTTTTAGCTTGAAGCTGGTCCCAGGACTATTTTACATTCCGCTCACAATGCATCATGGGACGGTTGAGTGTGTCCACCGTGCATACTTAAAAAATGTCCCCATATAGTATACATCCTACTATTTCTTACGTACTCTATCTTTTCATACTATCTAATGTGAACGCACTACATACTCATTTTGACTTCTGACTTAGGACGAGTAGTATGTTAGTATGCGATTTCTAGACTATAATGTACCAAGACCAAGACTTTATAGAGTCAAGACTGAATCAAAACCAAAACCGAGAGAAAACTAAGGTAATAAAAATATATTTTTAAAACAATGACAAGGTTAAACAGTTAAAGAGAGTTATCTCTTTAATATTACCAGTACTTTTCATTTAAACACATTTGACAGACAAAAATGAGGTGTACAAGATGCAAAAATCTCAAATCTTGATCATTTGTTCAACTTAATTCTTGCATAAAAGAAATCTCCCACCTTGATGTATGTATTTCAAATCCACTGATAAGTCCAGACTTAAATTAAATATCTGAAAATCAGATGAATGTAGCTTAAAGTAAGTGTTTAGAAGTATTACTGACGAGAAAGAAGATGGACTGATGTCCCAGTATTTGCAGTTGTCTGACACATAACCACTGGAAAAGATTTACAAAGAGCTTGAACAATCACTACTCAGCTAACGCAAAACGCTTAAAGTCAAACTACAACATTAATGAATCAGAAACAGTACCAAAAATTAAGCTGAAGAATAGCAAATTAGTGCTGGTCTCTAGAGAAAATCCAGAGTCTGGTCAGTCCGAGTCCGAGACGAGACCAAGAACTTTAAGACCCATTCCCAAGTACTTAAACACTCAGATAAGGCACTTTGCCCCACATGCAGACACCTACATGATAGCCAAAAGTTCTTCATCCAAAGCCTCAAAGTCTAACAAACATCAAAGCATCTAGAAAAAATCTACTTAAGCATTGAAGAACATATTGATAGTGTTATCCTTTCATTAAAGTTTCAGAAAGTGTTTTTTTGGTGTATGATTGTGGTCATAATCCAACCTCCCAGGCCACAGCTATACTGAGTAACACTTAAAAACATGATTAATTCAATCCTATTTGTGGTGGTGGACAAGTGCTCTCTTAATGGTGAAACATCTATCGTCTGCTCTCAGGAGTTAATTTGGGTTGAATCCTGAATGTTAATGAACTAAGAGACTTTTTTTTGGTTAAATAATACGTTTAGCCCTTTAGTTATGATTTTCATTGATCAAATTTCATGAATGGTTATCACAGTATTGCATAAAACACATATCAATGGGATAAGGGCTTCAGAGAAGGTAAAACATCCCCTTTAATTTCCTCTGTTTTTCAATTTCCATACTTTATATTACAGTAAATAAAAGTACTTTTGTTGGAGAGAACAGCAGGGAGTTCTTTCTCTGGAAATAAGTTTGACTCCCCAATTTTTGCATCTTGGTTCAAAGTGATGGATTTTCTAAATCTGTTTATGGCTGTGAGATTGTCTGCAGTCGTAGAATTATGTTACGTATATTTCTCTCTTCCCTTGATCACATGTTAACAGCAGCAGGACACGCTCACACTGCTATGATGCTTGTCGTGATCGCTGTCCCCACATAGGTGCATTATATATATTTATATGTGTGTGTGTGTGTGTGTGTGTGTGTGGAGTCTTCCTTATAATCACATTCATTACATTTTAAACACTCAAAAGGCAGTGCAGTCGTACCATGTTTCTTTTCAGATCAACTTCACACATCACACTAGTGAAAAACTAACAAACAATAATAAAAAAAAATCTGTTTACATATGTGTATATATACTTTTATATATTTGTATTAATTATCATTATTATGTTATAATTTTTAATATTTTTGCATCTAAACTTTCATTCGCACATTTCCATTTTGTATTAATAATGAATTATTATTAGTAGTGTTGTTATTCAATATGCCGCTCTTTGCCGTTCTAATTACCCCTCTGAGATCAATAAAGTTTTTTCTAATTCTGATTGATTCTGATAATATATCATGATATTAATGATGAACAAATTTCTCGTTTTCTACTTTTTCCAATTTTTTTGTTTGTTATGTCATGAGTGAAAAACAAAAACAAAATGTTTTATATCCCAAGAAAGAGTAATCTTTACACTATAAATTAAAACAGAGATCAGACTGTTGCTTACGTTCCCACATGCAGTTATGGATCAACTAAAATAGTAATGCCTCTGCGATCGACGCAAAATCAAGGAAATCTAAGTGAATATTCTGATAAATGTCACTTATTGTTTAGATATTGTCGGTGTCTTACATTCTTTACATATACATGGAAGTGCAAACTGAAAAACGTTGACAGGTCTCATTTTTCCGTCACTGAACTAAAACGAGTTTGCCACTCCTGGTACAGATGCTTTCACAAAAACTTGTTCAACTGAGCATGCTGCCACATTTTGACTGATGTTATAATATTGTAAGGGACCAGATTAACCAGGAGTGTAAGAAGCAAAATCCCAAAAAGATACAGTATGAATTTCCAAGCTGTGCAAAACCACTATATGACATTTTCCATTAAAAATGTAAACGGGTGGTTTCCAGGGGAATTCTGTTCAGGTTTCAACAATTCCGAGGCAGAATGTGAATTCTGTCTGTGTGTGGTTGTGATTGTGTATCTGTAAGCCAAAGAGGAAATTGCTCTGCACCGACTATATTCAGGATACACCTTTCTTTGTGCCTTAAAGAAGCTGGATAAGCTTTGGTATTACCCAACTCTGATCAGGATAAGCAAGTTCAGATGTAGTCTGTGATAAGTTAGACGGTTAGGGCAACAATTCATTTCTTTTTTCTTTTCTTATCTTGAAAAAAAAACTAATTAGGTTATGATGCATTGCAGCTGGCAAAGAGTCTTTGGTCCTAAATGTGAAAACGATTGTGTGTATCTGTGTTGTTGGGTGACGCGTGTGATTGTGGTGCACTGCGTTTTGGAGAACTTAGTTGTCCCAAGGAATCACAGATGTTTCTATTCCAGTGAAACACAACTGACAGACACCTTCACACTGGGCAACCAAGCAATAAATCAACACAACATCCCTACGCTGCCACTCATTACTGCACACGGAGAGTCTTAAAGGGATCCTTCACCGTTTTTTTTTTTTTTTTTTTACAAATGTGACCTAAAACCTTTGAAATGTACTCATTAGTAGAACTGTGTCCAACAAAACACATTATTTTGCACCCTATTCATTTTATTATATTTTAAAAATGACACAGTTTTAGAGCATGTGTTCCTCCATCTTGAAGTCACATGATTGATGATGTCACACAGCCCCACTGCCTGTAAACGTTCATTGTTTTCTATTGGAGTGAAACATTCAGCCTGATTTTTCGATCATTTAGCAGCTTTTTAGATCAATAAACAACTTGTGCTGCTTTTAAATGCTCTAAATATTCAGGAAAAGTTAAAGATGTCGATGTAAACCTCTTTTGTTTACAGAAAGAGGATAAAAACATAATCTATGACCACAGGGGGCGACATTTCCAACTCTTCAATTTGGTAGTAGACAATGAAGCAGAGAAGAAGAGCTCTTCTAAGGGACCTTTACTTTCCCTTAAACAGTGCACTGACACGCTCTGGTAGCTGAAGTTAGCGAGTATTCTTGGGGTTTGTGTGTCTTTAACAGTCTGTGATTTACTCACTAACTTCAGCCACCAGAGCGTGTCAGCGCACTGTTTAAGGGAAAGTAAAGGTCCCTTAGGAAAGTTGGAACTTTTGAGTTTGATCCCAAAACGGCCATAGATTAGAGTCATTTCAACATTATTGTGTCCTAGTTTGCACTTCTACGTATACATAAAATACAAAATATATAAGAAATTGACAACATCCAAGCAATAAGTGACAGATATTAGTCCCAACAGGATCTTCACTTTAAATTCCCTAGATTTTGTGACCCATTTCTATTTAATTTAGGGAAATTTTATGTCATAATTTGAGGAAAATTGAAGAACTTTGTAATATTTTGGAGATTTTTCAACTGTTCAACACAAAAAATTACTGCAATGATGTGATATAAGCACCGGAAAAACTGTGGAGCCCTGCAACTATTGTTGAATTTCATCTACACAATTTTTACTTTTTTACCCTTTTGCCCCAAAGGGTCGGATTTGGCCCCCGGGCCTTGAGTTTGACACCTGATTTAAAGCAACCAAAAGCAACACAAATGGGCATTTTGACAGAAAAAGCTGCTAAAAGCTGTAAAAGCTGAATGTTTCACTCCAATAGAAAACAACGGGATGTTTACAGGCAGTAGGGCCGTGTGACATCATCAATCATGTGATTTCAAGATGGAGGAACACAGGCTCTAAAACTGTAAAGTAGTCCCATTTTAAAAAGTTAATAAAACGAATATGGTGCAGAATAATGTGTTTTGTTAGATATAGATCTACTAATAAGTACATTTCAAAGGTTTTAGGCCACATTTGTAAAAACTGTGGAGGATTCCTTTTAGTTATGAAGAGCAACTCAGAGAGAAAGGACGTTAGATACTTCTGTCGAAGTGCAAACAATAGCCTTTCCTCCCCCGCCGTCAACAAATAGAATCTGACAGCTTGACTGTGATAATGTTTTTTTTTACTGCCACTGCACTGTAAGGTGTAGCAGACTCCTGTTTAGGGTTTTACTGCAGCTCTGCATCTGTTCCACAGGGGCTGGGGGGGGGAAATCAATGGTTCACAGACTCTCGTGTGCCAAAAACCAGCTTCAGTTTGACCCAGTAGGGTGATAAACGCCACACGGTCTCACTTCAGCTCAAAGCCAAAACAAGCTAAAGGGAACTGAGGAAAAAGAGTACTACAAATTGTGAGGTAACAGTTTTAGGAATTATTGAAATGAATGTAATCAAATAATATTGGTTGTAAAAACCAATAAAGTGATGGAGGCTGATTGCATGGTTTTACTTTCGTGTCTTTAGATGGATGGATTATTGAGAAGGACCATAATAGGATTAATAGTCACCTGAAGCATATTGCACCAGTGCAGCTGTGTGGCTCTGCAGGAGCAAAGATGGGGGGAGGTGATAAAATCCACAGTTTTCATAATGATCGCAGTCGTCACTCTCAATAAAAACACTCTCCACATTGGTGTTTGTTTAGAAAAAAAAATAATAACACCACCAGTGCTACAGTAACAGTACTGCTTTTAATTTGTGCTTCTGGGGTAGATATTAGAGAGCAAAGGAAAGTGGCACATTGTGCATGACTAAGCAGTGAGAGCAAAGGAAAAGCACATTAAAAAAATACATCATTTTACCTTCCTGCCGTTTGTTCCAGTAGGAGGCACAGAATACGTTGGTCCCACCAAAGATTTTAACTGTTTGCCTTTTATTATGTAACGTTTCATTTTGCCACTCATTGTCCATCAAAGCATCAACTCTTGGAAATTCAGAGTTAAGCATGTTTCCTGTGTTCCTCAAACAATTTCTGTACTATTATGACTATTATTGGTTATTTTGAGTAAAACGTCCTGCTGACAGACTTATTACAAAACTGTTTTCAATAAAATAAAATAAATGGATAATGTATTTGAGCCAATTAAATGCAAGTAGGCAATTTTGTCTTAGACAGCAGACATTCCACATTATAATGTTGTGGCTAATGGGTTATTGACTTAGTTCTTTAAAGATTAGAGATCATTGATGAAATAACCTCCATGGGTTAATTTAAGACTAGAGATAAATGAGATGAAAACAGTGGAGGTAACTTGAAGCTCATTTGATCAGAAAAAAAAGATATAAAAGGTTAAATTTGCAGCTCGAAAGTTTGTTCTGATCACCACCGTAAACACTGCTTGTTGACACTGTCAGGAAAGTTTAATGCTTTGCATTGTGGGATGCAACAATGTCATTAAACCAAGTGTTTACAGTGAAAACCAGCACAAACTTTTGAGCAGCAATTTTAACCTTTTACATCTTTTTTTGCAGAAAATGATCATGGAATTATTGATGCTGCGTTCACACCGAGTGCGTCTTCTGTGGCGCCGGACGCGTCTGCCGCACAAAGCGTTTTGTAGGATCAAAAAATGTCCCCATTCACTTCATTTGCGCGTTTGAAGCAAAGCCCCGCCCACCAGCGACACATCCATCTCGGTGAGTTTCACTGCTGCTGAAGCGAAGAGCTGTGCTCCTTTTTCTCCTCTCATAAACATAAACCATCAGTGAAAAAAGCCGGTGTGATTAGCGACTAATGCTATGCTAGCTCAGTGCTACAGAGAGAACTTTTACCTGCTACCACCACCTCCTCATCGCTGATTCTCCTCCACACCAAATCCTTCCTAGTCCAGTCCTGGTTATAAAGGGCGTGTCCTACAGCTCCAGGTGGTCACACACAGCTTCTACTCTATGGTTGAATGGGTGAACAGACTGGTGTACGTGTTGACGGCCTCATGTCATTGTCAACAAAGACTCTGATTGGCTTTCGTCATGCGAAACAGTCGCAGGAGTTCAATATATTCAACTCTTGCGGGTGTGTGGATATGATAAAAAATTGTGAGCGTGCACGCACGGCCAACACCTTTGACGCGCGGATCGGACTGCACCGCCGCACAGGAAAGATTTGGCCTCTGGGCCACGTCTTTCCATTGACTTCGTTTGTAATCTGGATGCATGGCATTGCTGTGTATCATTCATGCTTTTAAAATGTAAGTTAAGTATAGGTGAAAATGGTTAAAGGTAAATATATTTTAATGTGTGTGTGCAGACAACTGATGCTGATATAAACGTCATATGTCCGTGTGTGTCTCCAGGATCTCTGTTGTGAAATTGTTCTCGGTGCACACAGGGGGGCAGACGTCAGTAGCTGATTTTCTGGGATTGGTTCTCTCATTGATTCACTTTGGTACAAAAGCATGAAATTTGGCACAGATACGCTCTAAGGGCCACGATTTTGGAAAAAGGCCACTCAAAAATAAATATGGCAGCCATTTTTAAAGATGGCCACCAAAAATATAACTAAAAAATGCTTGGATGGGGACAAACAAGGTGTCAGCGGAAAGGTTTGGTTATTTTCCTAATTAAAAACAATATTTATGTTAATTGAGTTATCTCTTCCCTTATACACACTCAAACATAATCTAGTCTACATTACACCTTCCCAGACCACATTACACTAATTACATTTCATCTTGTAACATGTGTTATAAAATCATGACAAATGGTGCAAAGTGTTACCCAATGGGATTTAGGTTTTCCCAACACTGCAAAGCATGAAGTTAGTCTTTTGTAGTGTAACGCTAGTCTTTTTCAAAGCTCCAAACCCACAGATCAGCCTCAAAGTCACCTGAGCTCGCACTCCCTGTATAACATCCAACCTATGGATGGATGGATGGATGGATGCTGGGGGCTGACTGGACCTCTGGAGGATTTCTCCTTCATGGAGAACCCGTGTACTGTCCAGCGTTTGCAGGTTGGATCAGTGAGCTACTGTTATCCCTGACACTGGCCTTTCCTACAACAAATCTTTTAAGGGCCATGTGAACGACACAGGGAGGGATAAAGAGAGCCTGCAGGATCACCACGTGCACAAACGTGCACAAACCCACTACTTTTGATCTGCTTCACTTTGACCTTCCGTCTACTGGGAATCGGCCAGAGTTCAGCTGCATGAAACACAAAGGAAACGCATCCTGTGTGTGATGCAGGCACTGGAAAATAATCTCTGTGGGAATGACTTTTCACACCGTATTAGAAACAGTCTGAGGGTTGGGATTAATTACATTTTTAAATTACAATTACATCTTCAATTATCCATGTTCAGCTACAACTTAATTTTGATTATGTTGACCAGCATTGTTACCAAGTACAAATAATATCAAAATTGTTATTTTCCCTGTAAGTCAATGACAACTAGGGCTGGGCAATATATCGTGATTCAAAATGAATCAAGTTTTCTATTTTGGCGATATAGAAAATGACAATATCGCTGCCTTTTATCAAGATATGTATAGATATATTTTTTTTAACCTCGTTTTGATTTATATAATCACACAGTACAAAAATTATTCTTAGAGTACAGTCTTCTTTCCAATTTTTTACATATTTCTGAGATATATATTTTACAGCTGATTTTGTATTAAAATGCTCGTTTTCAGGAGTCACTGTATTCGTTATTTCTCAGAACAGCATCAAAGGCACAGTTCTATAAATCACTGCTTCTGTGTAAAACAGATTAATCGCAAAATTATTAGAAGTTTCTAAAATATATAGTTTTTTATTTTACAATATCGCCTAAACCAATATGTACATTTTTTATAGCTTATTTTGTATTAAAATAAGATGCTTGAGGAGTTGTTTCTACTTCTCAGAACATGAAAAGCACAGTTAGATGGATTATTGATCGTGTCCTAACACAGACCTTCATCTAAACAAGCCCCACTACAGAACTCACTCACACGTGCTGTCCCTTAGAGGAGAAAAAGCCAAAAGTGGCACATATTGTGCAACTGTTGGTTAATACATGTGCCTGTGTAGCATTTTTCATCTCCAAATTTAACCCAGAATTGTCTTTCATTGTCAGATTTTATTGAGTTAAAAATATTGAGATTTATATCGTATATCGTCATTCTGAGAAAAAAATATTGAGATATGAGTTTTGGTCCACATCGCCCAGCCTGAAGATGCAGAGCTGAAACAAACAATTTTTGAACAAAATATATATTGATATAACTTTTTTTTTTTTTTTTTTTTTTACAAAAGTTACAAATCACAAAAGTACAAACAGAAATTTTCAGAATTCTTGGAGATATTTGGATTTTGATCTTAATTGTCAAAATTGGTCAAAGACTAAAGGTAATTTACAATTAATCTCAATTACTGAGCCCTTTAATAAATAATACATAAAACGTAACCTTCCTCTTGTGTTAGCTTTCTGTTAGCATCTCTAATGCTAACGGGTCAGTTTTGACCAATATCTTAAATCAGCTGTAAAATACACTAATACATATTATCTATCATTTAATTTATTTTTCATCTTTTGATTACCTTGTTAGGCTTCCTAATCAATGAAAATATTGGTTTTAATATTTTTGGTGAGCATTCGTTCTGTCAGTATAGCGGTAAACGGTAAAATTATCCTCAAGAGAAGTGACAGGAAAACTTGACCTGAGACATAATTTAATAATTATTAACTACATACTGTAAGTGTGAGACATAAAACTGTAACGTGGTTCCACAGTTTTGCGTTTAATTAAATTGTAAATTACAATTCTAAAATAATTCCCATGCTAATTACAATTACAAAGTCAATCATCTGAAAGATAACAGCAAAATTACTATTACACCAATATTTCAATTAACTATCAATTATGAGATTATAATTGTAATTGACCACACAAGGCTGTTCAAACCACATTTAATCAAACTAAACAGGATTTAATTCCCTCATTTGCATCATTATTCTAAATAAAACAAAGCTAGGTTTGATCGTTTTGAATCAGATCCACAACCCCCCCCCCCCCCCCACACACACACACACACACACACACACACGCTCATAACTAAACCTCTTTCAGCCGTTCCCACCTCTGTATTTCCAAAACATTTAGCAGCAAATCCCCCCGCGTGGTGCACAGTACTCACATAATAATATTATGATTTACACCAGTCAGCAAATTGTGCAGAGGAAACTATTCAAAATAGACAGGCAGTCAAGCGCCAAATCCAATATACCATAACCATGACTTCATTGGCTGTTGTAGAGGGAGTGAAATATTCTCTTTTATCTACATCATAGATCATGTTCATTCCATCCATCGCCAATAGTATAAAATCCTGGTGCCTAAACACAGAGATAATAAGTCAGACGTAAAGCAACGTTCCAGCCTCAGTGAAGCAAAGCAAGGTTACAAACCAAGGTCATTACAACATACAAATAAATAACTATTGTAAAAAGAATATATAACAGCAGTGTGAAGCAATGTTGCTATGGTTGCCTGGAGACGGATGATACAAGTGTATGTCAATGAATCTAAAAGATCAAACTGTGTCAGAGTTGGACTGATTTTTGACCAACAAATTTGATTCAGGACCACATATGAAAGTGGTCTAAATCTGATTTGAAGAAATCAGATTCAGAGCTTAACATGTGCCGGATCCTGCAGGAGCAAAATCCAGCACCTCCCAGATTCTGACCGGCCCTTATTTGATTTCATCCAGCACCTAGTTTTTTTTTTTTTTATTTTGTTATTCAGCATCTTATTTGCTTTTAGGTGTTTTGATTAAAGTATTATATTTGGACAGCTGCGTCTTTTATTGAGCTGAAATCACTGGAAATGTCATAGTAAACACAAAACTGAATGTAAAAACTGAGAGTGAGTGAGGAAGAGAGGGGAAAGTCAGGCCACGCCCCCACGCGGCGTCTAAAGTGAGATTTTGCTTTAAAATAATTTCTCTGTTTGTTTCTGTGGGTTTTTGTTTGACATTAGCGGTGATTTAGCGCTGTCCTTGGTGCTGAAACATGGCAGATTTGACAGCTGTCACTCAGAGTGAGAGACGGAGGCTCCGTCACGGGCAATTGTTTGTGCTTCTTTAATGCTGATTCATCATTCTTTTATTATACATTTAGGTTAACTGGTTGTTTGTGTTCAGGTGATATTATTGGTCCAGTTATTGAGCAAAAGGCATTTTAAAAAATGTATTCCGTGACACAATTTGTGTCTGTCTTACTGCTGAAACAACACACGGTGTTTGTTCCGGGACCTGATGATTTAAAAATGAAGCACTGATCAGATTTATATGTTCACACTGCTTCTAAAAAATCTGACCTGGTCACTTGACCCCCAACTTATATATGTCGGGACACTTTTGCCTGCAGAGCAAATGCAGCCTTTCACAGACACAGATATACATTGTATTGCCAAAAGGATTCTCTCCCCTGAATTCTCTCTCACACACATGAATTTAAGTGAAATCCTATTCTTTAAAGTTCCTATATCATGTAAATCCTCTTTTTCCAGTTTTTAACCGTGTTACAATGTTCATTCCTTATTAAAAACAAAGTATTATTGGGATTCCTTTCTGCATCTGTGAGAAATCCTCAATAATCCTGCTCTCTGAGCTGCTGCTCCACCCTCTTCTGAAAAACGAGCGGTTCATAATGCTAGTGACGTCATTAGCATTATGAACCGCCCCCTCCAGGAAGTACTGCTGCCGGTGCCACGCCTCCACAGTGAACACTGCAGTGTAGGCACACAAGGAGCAGACATCGTATCGCCTTTGACTTGATCTGACGTGTTTGTGACTCAATGCGACGCAACGGTTGAGGTGATAAACAAGTGATTATCACCTTAAATGCACTATTCCTGTATTTAATAAAGATGAGGAGGAGAAGAATCTCCAGGTGTTTTACTGTAATGTGCAGTTTTTTGGCTGATCACTGATCTGCCTCAGAGCGAGTCATGCAGGAGCCTGGCAAGCAAGTCAGTGTTTAGACACGCCCACTCATGAATATGCATAGGCAGGCAGCAAACAGCCCATTGGTCAGAAAGTGACTTTTCAGAGCCTACAAATCTGGAAAACAGGCGAATTTGGGAAAATAAACCACAAATACTATGTTTTTGGGGTTCTTAGAACAAATGGAGATTGGTGAAAAATGCATACTATGGGACGTTTAACTAGGACAGAGGTCTGCAACCTTTACTCTCAAAAGAGCCATTTTGCCTCATCTCACTTGGATTAAAGTCCTTCCGGAGCCGAAAAAAAAAACCTTTTTAATGCAGATAACAGTGTATAACATTCTATACAGGTAAAATTATATTGGATAATGTTATGTAAAGAATATTTTTTTTCGATAATGTATTTGAAGGGCTAGAAACAAGCCGACATGTTGACAGTTCAATTAATCTGTCCGCACACAATAAAAATGTACATTTATTTTCAGAATAGTGTTTTAGTTGATTTAATTATCTCACCAGGGATTTAAAACTTAAGGTTGACCACAGGTGCAGGGACAGGTAATGGTCTGTAGATGTTTCAGGAGGTGAAGTAGGAAGGTGACAGAGTTACTGCACAATGTGATTTACTTTTACGTAGGTCGACAAATCGTTATATCATGATTTTATTTGGTGTCAAAATCATCAATCATTAATACCCTCTGTTAGAAGATAACTCTATTTCAAGTTTTTTTTTTTTTAAAGCTATAGTGAGCCATTGCAAAAGAGTCAAAGAGCCACATGAGGCTCCAGAGCCGGAGGTTGCAGACCCCTGAACTAGGAGATTAAACATGGTGTTGCTTCACCCTTTGCAGCTACTGCTTTAAATCTTCTAGGAAGGTTTTCCACAAGGCTGAGGAGTGTGTTCTTTGACCGTTCAGACACTGATGTGGGACGAGAAGCACTGGTTTCTGGAGGGTTGCAAATTCTACAAACAAGATGACAAGTGACAAAAAAAAATGTCCACTTTTTCCTCTCATACACACTTGTGTCGCACACAATCTAGTGTAGATCTCTTACCCTCAGCCGAGGCACGAACACTCCAGAGTCTCACAGCAGATTTCATGACACCATCAGACCAGCACATGACGGATCGCTGTCAGCGCTGACAGATTTCATAGAGACGCTGAAGCATGAGGTTCTTACACGTGCCACGGTCGATCAAAATGCAGTTAAGAGATCCCGCAGGCAGAGCCAATGCATGAACTCGCATACATGAAGCACATCCATACATTAGCACACTTGGTATTACGCAGCTGTGTGTGCACACTCAACATTTGCATGAATTACTTTGAGTGTCCAGATGTTTGATTGGGTGATATAACTGCTTTGTTCATTTTAATACACCTATTAATAGAAAAGGCTCATTATTTTGGACAAAAAACACCTAATTGCCACCTTTAAAAAAAACTAAAGGGCAAATCCAAGGTGAGAACAGATCTTCATTTCTTTCTGGTGCATTGCTTTACACCAGGCAATATAATATATCATTAAAATCTGAATGTGAGCAATTAACACATTAATGACCCAATACGCCAGCTGTTCAGCTGTTTCTGTGAGGTCTCAGATATCACATTTCTATCAAATCACTATTTTTAATCATCTTAGGTGATTTGGATCACACTTTAATGTAGATACTTTTGTGTTTGTGATAATGAAAGCTGTTGCGTATACAATGCACCTTAAAAAACACACACCATGGAACCAAGACTATTATTCATATCACACATTTATGAACCCATTAGAAGATTAAATGCATTTAAGTTATTTCATTGTCCTTTTACTTTTATTCATTTTTATTCTGCAATTGCAAGAAGATTTCCTTGCATATATTGTATGTTCTTGTGCTGAAATTAGTTAGAATGTAATTTACAAAATAACATTCTGATTATATTTCAGTTTTGGGGTTGCACTGATCTCTCTTTTACTAAAAAATGAGTTTTTTTAGTTTTGGGAATCAGGAACTATCTTATCTTTTCACAATAACCAGATAGAATTCAACAACTGATAAACACATGACCAGTTTGTGGATCGCAGACACGTGTAACAACATGTTGGGATGAACTACGGCCGGGCCCGCGGAATGTCTCTACGTCGAATAGCACGTACCACATTCCCAAAAATTCAGTCAAATGACTGGATTCCACAGAGTAAAAAAAATGAGGCCCTCATGGCACATATGGAGTAATGGGCCCCATTTATATGTTGGTATGTGTCAATGATTCGGTACCACCAACCATCGTAATATTTGACGAATGAGAAATCAACTTTCATTTTTTTTTTTTTTTTCTTTTGCTGGGCCCAAAATTGAAAATTGGGCTCACAGTGTCGATGCGTACACATCCATAGATTATAGCTACCAAATTTCAGCCTGATCGTTCACGAATAACAAAGAGTAGTGATTTTAACTAGTGTAGAGGAGGAGAAGGAGAAGAAGAAGTCAGATAGCCTGGCTTAATAAATCAACCTTATTGGTAGATAGGTCTACCAGACTACTGTGTGTTCTACCTTTTAATCACAGGTGAGAACTTTACTTCCATGCGGATCCAGAAAGTGTGTCGAGTGTAGAATCTGATTAATATTCCTGATCGAAGCCAAAGCAGAACAGACATGCCGAGTCAGTCTCTTATGAGTCAGTAGCAATCGGCTCTGTGCTCCACTGCCCTTGAGGGCTAATCTATATGTGTCCCTTGTGCTTAGAATGCTGCATGCAGTGCTCCAGGAAGAAAAGGGGGGTGGGGGTCGGGGGGGTAGGTGTAATGCATTAATGTGTTCGGATCTTATTCATATCCTGTTTCCTTCTTCCCTTTATTTCAGTGTCAGTTACTGTCCAATAGAAAGAGAAAGCAGTGACCCTGCAGCAGCTCCCTGGAGGATATGAGTATATACTGTATACTATATATTTTAAGTACGAATACGATGGTGAGCGTTCCCACTGTAGTATACTTCCAAGTTTCCCACGATGCATTTGGAACCTACAGCATTAAAACCCTTGTTCACACTGAGGATAAATATCTCTGTTGATTCTCCACCTTTACTTTGAAATTCCTGAAAACATTTGAAGTGAGAAAGAGACCAAGTAGAATATCAACATGTGCTCATTTGATCCATAAAACTCACAGAAACATTTCATTCACACATTTTGGTGATTTTCAGAGACCGTCCATTGTGCCATTGTGACGAAATGTCCTGTTAACTTCAAAACAAGAGTCCTATTCACAAAAGAGTTAGAAACTAATGGAAGACAAGAAGAGAAGCTTTTATTTTGAAAAAGGGATGTTTGATTTTTACCATTCAGATCGCAATGCATCATGGGACAGTTGAGTATGACTAGTGTGCCAACTGTGGATATTAAAAAATGTCCCCATATAGTAGGGCTGGGCAATATATCGAAATATATCTATATCTATATATTTTATATATATATATATATTTTTTTATAGCTCGTTTTGTATTAAAGTACTTGTTTTAGGGGTCGATGCTATTGCTACTTCTCAGAACAGCAGGAAAAGCACAGTTGGATGGATTTCTGAGTGCGTTCTAACCCAGACCTTCCCCTAAACAAGCCACACTACAGAACTCACTCACTCACTCACACATGCTGTCCCTTATAGCGAAAAAAGCCAAAAATGGCACAAATTGTACAGCTGTTAATAAATGAGCCAGTGTGGCATTTTGCATCAGCACATTTAACACAGAATTGTTTTTCTGCCTGGTCTAAGTTCATTTTAATTCAAAATATTTATATCATATATTGTCATTTTGAGAAAAAATATCGAGATATGTGTTTTGGTTCATATCGCCCCACCCTACCATATATTATACACCCAGGTATTTCTCACGTACTCAATCTTTTCATACTATCCAATGTGAACACACTACATAGTCATTTTGATGTCAGACTTTTCCTTTCCTTTCCTTACAGATGAACTGTAGAATATTGTCTGATTATGTGATCAAACAAAGATAATTAATGACAGATCATTTTAAAATCATGTTCCTTCCACAGTTACGGGACATTTGACCTCTAATGAATGATTTCAAGTTAATATGCGTCCAAACTCGACAAGCTGACCTGAATAATGGTCGGCAACCAACAGCAACTGTTTCTGAGAACAACTAAGATGTTGCTCTACAGAAAGCGCAGCAATAAATTTCTCTATTTCAAAATCCATAATGGAAAAAGAGAGAGAGAGAACAGCAAAGGCTAGAGTAGTAGAGTAGCTGAGTAACTACAGGGGGAAACAGTGAAAGAACAAAGGAAAAAACCTCGTCAGCAGCGACTGGTGGCAACACAAAAAGTCATTCAAACCACTATGTAGCCAGTCAAGTTAATCAATCTAATTAATTAACCAATTAAGAAAACAAAGAGATCCCGGACAAGCCCCAATTTATATTACGTACAGGTATCTCTTGCGATGGAACTAAGATTTCATTTCCTAAAGGCCTCACATTAGACTGTACAAAACTAAGAGGCAAAAGAAAATGAAATACTAAAGCTAACAAGCAATCTAAAAATAATAAACAACTAAACCGAACAAGATGGCAGAAGAAGAAACCATTCAAAACAGACGAGGAGAACTAGAGCATGCTCCAGACAGAATAGCTTGTTGGCCAATAGGAGCAATGCATTAAGTCACATGACTGGTGCACTGGTGAAATAAAAAGTTATGAATACATGAATGAATCAAAAATAAAGTTTGGAGATCACAACAAATGGTTGGAACATACTGTATCTGAGGTAAAGGAAACGGAACTGTTGTAATGTAGCTACTGGCGCTCCTCGTTTCTTGTGATCAACTTCCGTCTGTTGACGGCTGTCGTTGGAAGCGCTAGGTATGAAAACATCAGCTGTGCAGTTATTTTTGTAGAAGTCTAATTGGAAATTTTCTAATATCTACTGTTTGTAGCAATCCAATTGATAGTCAGTCACCAGTTTATTTGGACACTGCTTGGACCGTAGCATCACGCAGCAAAACTAAAAATTGATCAGGCTTTTCATTAGTAGAAACAACCACAAACTGAATGAAAACCAGAGCGGTACCAGAAAACTGTTGGTTTAAAGGGTGGAAGAAAAAATCATTTGACGATCTATCGCAACATTTCACTGCGCAATTATCATATCCAAAAAATATCCAAATCTATCTTTTCATGTTTCAAGTATCATTTATTTTAACAGAATTGTGCTAACATCTGCATAGCATGTAAACGCCCGGTCACTGGGTGTCAGTGAACGCACCATCAGACCTTGTTAAACTACCTCACTCCTCAATGCATTTTAGATTTTTAGGATGTTGATTGACCTTTATTTTCATATAACATACTGGGCACTTTTATAGATGTATGTGGTTAGTGTTTTATAAGAATTTAACAGAATCAAAATCTACTGTAGAAGAAAAACTGTTCATTACCATTTACGTGTTCTCGCAAGTTTAAAAAAAATTAAATAAATTGTATTTCATACCATTTTGTACTTTTGATATTATTGATATCATATTGTTTAGTATCGGGATATATCGCATTGTGATATGCATATCATGAATCATATTGTATAGTCAGATTCATGGCAGCTGAAAAAAATCTTTGCCCATCAGCAGACCTCCCAGTATTATTGGTCCAGTCTGATCCAACAGAATCTGGTTTGTGTGAGGCGTGCTTTAGGACACAATATGGCTAAACAGGAAATACGCTGACCATCCTGCCAGATAAAAAAAAGGAAATGACTGTACATGTACGTGACTCAACTGTAAAAGTAACAGAATAATCCCATTCATTCACCCAAAATGTCTGAATTCCCACATTTGAGATCTTTACTCTGGTATTCTAACTCAAAGTATGCATGCCTATATGTTTTCTAGGAAGCTGTAGTCAATTCTGTGCATTTTGTCTTGATAAATTGCTTTCTCTTGACACTTTCCAACCTTCAGCAAACTTCTGACGTGTCAAGGTGGCAGTGTTTTGTGTGAGTCTAAAGAAAAAGCCACAAGTGTTCTTCGAAGGTTTCAGAAAGGCCAGATGCAAAGACATCAGATGCTTCTTTTGTACTAAAATGGGCTCCACTGAGTTTATGTATACACATGCATACTGATGAGCCTGTGTGTGTGTGTGTGTGTGTGAGGAGGAGACTGGAAGAGAGATTGCAGCTGTCAACATGCCAACCTTTGCTTTTCCTGTCCTGTCAACCTCTCTCTGTATGTGCTTTCAACCCCATGATGCAGAACAGAGAACCAAAGCCTCTACTTTCTCTCTCCCAGACCTTCATCTTCTCGCCTTTGCCCGTCATTGTTATAGTTGACAGTCATTTCACTGTTGCATGACACGCTATCACCAGTTTCAGCCGTCGAGTTGACTGTTGGGCAGACGTTGTGTTTGTGACTGTATAACATCCGGACTCTGGAGTCTAGAGTTCACGTGTTTGACATTATCAGCTTTTGTTTAGGTTTGCGGGAATGTTGTCTCAGTTTTCTGTCTGTCATGGTAAAGGTCAGAAATCTTGGACTCATGAGATCGATGACAGGATGGGATCAGACAAAGGACAATTATGTTGTTTTAACATGGAACTCATATTTCATAGCAAAAATGCTGATGCTGTGACATCCGTGTCACTCATGAGTCAAGATTAGGGTGAGAAAGAGGACACTTAACTCAAAGTATGCAATGTTTTCTTGAGTCTACCTTGTAACGGTGAAATGAAATGTAATGAATAAATAAGTTGTTATTGTCCATAAGGTTTAAAAATTAAATCATATATTTAATACAAAGACTTAAAAAAAATCTGTTCTTAAAAAAAAAAAAAACAAAAAAAAACTCATGTATACCTTCTTAAAATCTCGCAATTATTACAACTATTGGAAACATATTCTCCTAGAAATTATAACTATAACAAAAAACTCAAAACTTACCATAACTTCCTCTCGGCTAGGTTTCCACCTTTGTTTTTAAATCCCTTTCTAAACCTCTATCCATGAAGGTTTTTATCATCCAGGAGTCTTCGTTTACAAATAAATTCACTAGTATTTGGTATTTTTAATCAAAGCTGCATCTTCAATTATTCCGTCACTTGTGAGTAAAATGTAAAGAGTAACTCATTAGCTTTCAGAAACTGGTGGAATTTCTCCGAGAGCAAAGTTACGTTTTTTTCAATTAATCAGCTCCTTGAGGTGCATTCAGGGTCCCTGGAAAACCTGGAAACACTTCCGTTGTGGCCATTTTGCATTTGTGTTCAGTATTACAGATGGACACGTTTCTGGCGGATGTTTTTAACCCACCAGAACAGAGAAGAACAAGAAGAAGACATCGAAACGCGTAAGAAAGTAAGTGAAAGTTGATTAGGATACTCTTATATTTTTCATATTAGGCTATCATATCATAATACCCGTCCAACTGTAATAGCGGTCCGTCGGAAACACTTCCGTTGTGGCCGGTTTGCATTTGTGTTGTGACCTGTTTGCATTTGTGTTCGTTTCTGTAAATGCATTCACCTGACACTTCTGAGCCACCGTACGCCTCTGCTAAGAGGGAACCACATTGTGTGAGCATCCTCTACAGGAGTAGATCTTGACATACTAAAGGCCCAATCATGCTTGGGTGGAAAGTATGTTGAACGGACCGCGCAGAGGTCCATGTAGACTCAAAACAGGGCATTGGTGAGGCAAGTGCGCGTAAAGCTAAAATCTTACAACCGCAAAGACTTTCCTCTCCATGCTGATGTTACACAAAACATTCGACCCCAATTAAATGTAACAAGGATTGTGGGAAAGGTAGGATTTCACTGAATTTTTACAGGAAACTACTACATGATAGTGTGCTCTACGATGGAAACTAACAACTGCTGACTAAAAATCAATCCAAATAAAAGGGGATTAAAATGGATTGAGCAAAGTATGTGATTCAATTCCTTAATTAAACAATAGGGGGTGCTGGGACTGTTTTTGTGCCGCTTGTTTAGACTTTACGTTTCTGGTTCAGACACACTTGACTGAAGCAAGAGCAGCGGCAGGAGAAGAGCTTTAATTGAGCCAAAAAAAGAAGTTTCTTTAAGCCCAAACCCTTTTCAACCAGACACCATTCACATCCGCGTTCGTGCATGTATCTGAGGTGAGTCAGCATCTATTTGTGATTCTTTCTTGCGCTAATCAAAACACATTACCTTATTTACCGTAACGTCCAAACGCAGCCCAAACCCATGGTATAACTATCAAAATGAAGCCTGACACAAACCCGGCCCATCGGTCGGGTTCGGGTAAAGAATTCAGGCTCTAATATTTTGAAGCATGTGTGGCAGCCTTTTGGCTTTCTGAAATCGGACACATTCCTCCTGCTTCTGCACAGACTACAAGTTAATTCTAGTCTAAAATGAACCATATCTGCTAAATGTGTGTGTGCATGGGATTGTTTCTCTCTGTGTGTGTGTGTAAGCCCGGTAATGACCTATTTAGAGAGTACCAAGTCTTAAATCTTGAGTCATCTGGGACATGGAAAAGTGTCAGAATGGATTGTCCTTGAGTTTGAAAGTTGGGGGGGTTTCAAATATTGGTGCCTTTAGTCTTTTACAAGGAGAGGAAACACTCCTTGGAAATTGTGCTAGCATCTTGTAGGATAGGAATGTAATAATGAGCGCAGTGTTGTACTCAACACAACACTATTCGAGACCATGGCTGTGTTTGAAATGTCACACTCCGTACTATACGCTACACAGGGTTAGATTTTTGGACACCCTTCAAATGTGCAACTGACTAAACTTCCTGTTAACTTCAAAACAAGAGCCCTATTTACAAAAGAGTTAAAAAGAAAGTAATGGAAGACAAGAAGAGATGCTTTTATTTTGAAAAGGGGATGTTGGATTTTTAGTTTGAAGCCGGTCCCAGGGCGTTTTTACATTCCACTCACAGTGCATCATGGGACAATTGAGTATGACTAGTGTGCCCACCGTGCATACTTAAAAAATGTCCCTATATAATAGGGCTGTCAAAATTGACGTGTTATTAACACGTTAACGCAAATTCCCATTAACGCCACTATTTTTTTACACGCGTGATTAACGTACGCCCCGTTGGCCAACTTGCAGGAGTTGTTCCCCACACTTCGTGTCAGTAGAAGGCGGTAATGCTCCAAATGGTGGAGGCCGACCACCGATAAAGACCACGAAGAAGAAGAACATCCGTGCGGCCTCGTGCGTGGTTGGCAATTCAGGTAGCAACGTGTTTGTGGATAACGGTAGAGCAGCGTGGAGCTATGGACACAAAAAAAGGGCTTTTGGATGGAAAGTTCAGCTTCAAAGTGCAATTAAGTACTTGGCAACACCTGCTACATGTGTACCATGCGAGAGGTTACAGTACTTTCACTGTCTGGACATGATGTTCAGAAGAAGAGAGCTTTCCTGTCGTCTGAAAATGTAAACATGCTTGTGTGTTTGAGCAACTGGCACAGTGCTAAGAAACCAAAGTCATGTGTACAACCCACATACAGTATATACAGTAGTAGCTCTTTGCTTTGGTTCATTTAATCAAGAATAGGATGTAAAGGATAAGGCAGGATTACACAGACTATGATGAATACAATATGAGAGATGTTAATGGCACGATTTCTTTGTTTTTGTTTTTTTGTAACACCCTATGTTGAGTCTACTTTGTAGTCAGGGATGATTTTGTGTTTTGTGTTATGTTTTATTTCTATCCATGTGAGGTGGTTAGGCACAATCATATTGTGTGCTATTAGCTTTGAGGCTTAGATGATGAATTGAACATGTCTCTGCTGTGATGCAGAATGATCAATTATTGATTTTAAGCTCTTTGAAAACTGGATGTTTAATAATTCTTTCCAAATGTTGAGTTGGACACAAATATTCCATTATGAATTCATGTTAATTCATTCCATTTAATTATTCCTGTTGGGCTGAGTTTTAAATTTTGCAATAATAAATATTTTTGCATAATGTAAGCACATTGGTCCACTCCTATATTTATTATAGTATTATAAAGTTGAAAAATATCATTTTAATGTACAATCAGGACAGATACAAAATATGGGATTAATTAGTGATTAATCATGAGTTAATTATGAAAGTCATGCGAAAAATTAAATCATTTGACACCCCTACTGTATAGTATACATTTGGGTATTTCTCGCATACTTAATCTTTTCCTACTATCTAATGTACACACACTACACAGACTTAGTATGAGTAGTGTGTGAGTGTGATATTTCGAACATAGCCAGAGACACTTCTTAGCGTTAGACTTTGGAAACACAGCTGTAATGGAGTGTCGTTCACAAATCAGAAAATAATAACTGTGTCAAACTATCCTGGAGCTCAACACTCACATTTATTTTTGAAATGACATTTATATTTCCTTTATCTGATGGCACTCATGATGTAATTACACACTTCCTCTTTCCACTCGTTGCCTCTCACTGCCTTAGTGTGTGAACAACTCCCCAGTCAGTGTGAAGGACTTTAGATTTTTCCACTTTGCATTTTTTAATCCTTGATGTCTCTTTGCTTTTTTAAACAATCTGTTTCCTCTCAAACGCCACTGGTGACCAAACAGAGACGACGACCTGATTGGTTCGACTTTCTTGAGGAGTTAAAAACAAACTTAGGTCGTTTTCTTCTAAATTATGTTCAATGCCAAACGGTTATTTTATTTTTAGCTGACATTTTAATTTTGGCACAAAGATGAATATTCGTTCTCTTATGATAATCCTTTAATAATGGCATATTTAAATAGAAATTGAGTTATTGTGCAGTAAAAAATAGAAAATTCTATTTCGGACAAAAAGTCTTCATTTAATAAATGAATCCCAAAGTTTAATTTGCTTGCTCGTGTTCAGATAACGACATTATTTTTGATCTGAAGCTAATTATTTGTGTGTGTAAGTGAGATGAACCAGAGTTCATAGATGTGATAATTATACAGTCCTTTAAAAATACTTTGTTTGTTTTTTAACAATTTGAGCCCATTTTTGCTTATTTCCACCCTTTTTCTTCAACTACACCAAACTTGCCATATTTTAACCAATTTTTATCAATTTTTCTTTCCATATTTATGCTCCTTTTAATGCATTTTTGCTACATTACTCCCATTCTGCCACTTCTCCATCAAATTCCAATGCCCTTTCTGCACTAGACATGTTCAGCACTTATAAACATTTTCCACAACATTTCCACCTAATACTACTGTCACTTTTAACCTCTTTTCACCATATTTCATGATTATTTTGGCTAATTTAACCACATTCACAATTTTTCATGCTCTTAATTGTTCCAATATTGACACTTCAAACCCTTTTCTACCACTTTTTCTGTCTGTTTTTTTGCCCACTCTAATTTCCAACTTTTAACCCTCTGGAGGCCATTTTTGAATACTTTTGAGTTTACCTTTATATCTCACCATAATTGCCTTGTTTGGCACGACTTCCTCTATGTAAATGTATAGTTCATTGATTTTTTTTTTTTTGACATACTGTATAAACACAATGGACTTAAAATCACACAAAACACAAACTAGAATAGAAAAAAACTCTGAAAACCACAAACTGTAGTTTTTAAAATCTCATTTCAGCACATTTTCCACTATTTATGGCCACTTTTAACCCAGTTTATTTCTGATTAAAACAAGGATTTACATCTATGATGACTATATACTATGGTACAAATAATAACAACCTTCCTGGTTAACAGTGGATATTATTTAGATAAATAAATACATGTAGTTGACTCCACAATTTCAGGCACCTTTATTTTGGGGGTCAGAGGCTAAAAAGGTTGAGAACCACTTGCACACAAACATTCAAATCCCCAAAATACTTGTGACTTTTTGTCTCCAACTCAAATTTGAATAGAATTTATTCTGCCTTTTTCCACAGCAGATTTGCACTTTCCTTCCTTTACATGATAAATACAGCTCTAAGCAAGGATAAAACCTACTTGGCAGCCGGACCCTCGCCTGCCACCAGCACAAGAAGGCAACAGGAAGCTAGCCAAGAGCTAGCTTGAGTCCCAGTCCATGCTCTACGGGTCTAAGCAGCAGGAAAGCTGCACCACAACACAGTCATTGCTCCACGTCGGCCAGATTTAAGCATGAATAAATAACCACACCGAGATCCATCCAATCCACCCCCCCACCACCACCACCACTGCCTCAGGGCTTCAACCAGAACCACTTCTGACACCCACTCTGATCATTCATTATCCTCCGTGTGTTATTCCACATTTGCCAAGTTGAAAATAGTTCTATGTATTTTTGAAGGATGCCAATGAAAATGTGAAATGACTCCCCACTTGAGCCCGACACAGCACACGTACTGAGCCAGACCAACAGATTACAGCTGCTTAAGCTCCTCAAACTGTGGCTTCCACCAGCAAATCACTCAACAGGTCACAGTTCACTTGTTAGAAAACAAGGAAGCCTTTAGGGGACCACACTTAACTCAGCTTACAACGTACTGTTGTGTTTTACTGCAGTTTGATCATTTATCTTTAAAAAACAAAGGACAAAAAAGTGAAAAGCTGTAGACAGATGGATACCTTTTATTCCAGAGGAGGGGTCCATAAAAAGCCTTATATATCAGAAATGTACAGAAAAAAATAGAAAGTAGTAGGCTTAAAAAACAAAAGTAGAAGGCTAAAACTCACAGCGAGTTGCTGCCATTGTGCACCGATGACGTGTGACACCTCGGGGGGGGTCGGGGAGCATGCCCCCCCTGGAAAATGTATCAAAAATGATGTTATATGGTGGTTTTTGGTGCATTAAATGAGAAGAAAAGCCACAATTACACTGTCTATTTTGTTACACTTTAGCATGATGTAATTTCTCAAATAGTTTTTGTTTGCATGATGTATTTACAAGTTGAAATCTGGTATCCATGGTAATGATGACAAAGAAATGAGCATCATTATCAGTTTACCTCTTTCCTGTTGAAAATGTACCAACTCATAGTCTAGCAGTAGTATGGGGGCGTGGTCTGTTAGTAGAATACTGTCTGACACTGGAACATATCTACATGATTAACATCATTTTTATGTGGTTTGCTTGCAGTTGGTTTTGGTAATATATTCATAATATATATTACATATACCCTTACATTTGTGATTTTCGTAACCCAGGACCCTGGACGCAGGACTTTTAATTCATGATTCATGATGATATTGTTCATAAATATTTAAAAAAAAAACATATTCAATTCCACAGAGAAGAATTAAAAACCCTTCAAAATCTACTTATTTCAAATTTGGTCTGTGAGTTATTCTTACCAGTGACTCTTTTCTTTCTTGAATCTTTTTTAAAGATAATGTTTATTTAATTTAGTTGAATTCAGTAATGTTGTGAATTATAAGATTTATTATAATAGTGGGGAAATGTTTAGAGAGAATGACTGTTTTCCTGGCACCGTCTACATGGGATGGACCAGACCTTTTTTATAGAGGCTATTCATGAGAAATCATGATATAACAATATTCATCTCCAGTATTATATTGTTTGATACAGTATTGTTTGATTTTTAAGTCTATGCCTCTGTATTTTTACTTATTGTTTATCCCTGTAAAGTGTCTTTGAGCACTGTAAAAGCACTATACAAAAAAAATGTATTATTATTATTATTATTATTTGATATTTTTCAATGTTGTTTTTTTATTATTTCCATGTGTTACTTGTATATATAATATTTAAATTAATATTGTGTTCAATTAGGCCCTGAAAATAAAAGGGTATTGTTTTTTTTTGACAAAGTGTGTGCGCTTTCATTTTTCTAAGTACCTGTTTAAGCACCGGAACCATTTCAAAAACACAGCGTAGGCACCGGTATCGGATAAAAACTAACCGATACCCAACCCTACTCGTACGATAACAATGTATTTGGCAATTTTCAATTACCAAAATACAACAAGTGACGAGCGACAGCGCAGGGGGGAGGGTTTGGGAAATGGAAAAAGAAGAGGTTGGAGCAGATTGGGAAGGAACAGCTGTGGAAGGTGAAAGAAAACATCCTATTAAACTAGTCGTGAAAACTACTGGGATGATGGGAAATGGAGGAAAGGGCATCTGACAGAAAGGAGAGGAAGAGGAAGAGGAAGAGGAAGAGGAAGATGGGTGACAACGACAAACATAAAGAACAGCAAGCTGTCTCCATCCTGATGAGAGGGGCAGGTGATTAGTAGGAATGAGGAGAGGACCTGTGTGTGTGTGTGTGTGTGTGTGTGTGTGTGTGTGTGTGTGTGTGTGTGTGTGTGTGTGTGTGTGTGTGTGTGTGTGTGTGTAGATGAAGGATAGCTCTCCACCTAGAAAGCAGCCACCAGTCGAGTGCTTTAGTGCCGTCCAGGGAGAGACAGCATCTGTCTCAGCAAAAAATAGAGAGTAGCAATCAATGACGTTAGAGTCAAGGTGTGCACAGTACCGTGCACGTGAGCTACTCCCACACCAGCTATTGGGATTGTGCTTAGCTAGCACCCGCGTAGCTGCATTGTGATTTTAATGTGACACAGGAATGATGTAAATTTGTGGCGGTCTGTCGTTTTCTGATGAAGATGATGATGTTACTGAGATCTGCAACAAAACAAAACAAGAGCAACAAGAGCTGGGCAATATATCTGGATTCAAGATTTATCGAGTTTTCCATTTTGGCGATATAGAAAATGACAATATCACCTTAATCGAAATATTTTTTTTTTTTTACTTGTTTTGATTCATACAATCATACCGTACAAATCACATCATACGTATTTATTATTATTCATATAGTACAGTCAAACAGTGTCCTTCTCACATTAGTTTTTGTCATGCATCACCAATGCTTATATTGAGCCTGTGCATAACTACCATCCAAATACATACAATAGTAAGCAAAAATGCACAAAGGACTTTCATTTACTGTCGCCTCATTTCGGAAACTTTTTTGCCGCTTAAAAAATTTATCTGGAGAAAATTACGTACCCTACCTTTAAGGTTTAATTTATTCAACTGTTATATCCTACTTTTTCTGGAAGTTTACTTCGATCTCCAATACATATGAATATGAAAAGTCATGAAATATGAATGATAAACATTGAATGGGGTCAAATTGAAGACGGTTAAAAATCTTTAATTATTTCTTGAAGCTGTTGATAGCGCTGCATCTCAGGCCTACCTATCTTTACTTTTCATACTTATCTACCATGGCTTTCAAAGCCTGAAATTGCACATGTAAATCAATTGTAACACATCCTCGTGTCATGACCAGATACTGTATTTTTATCTCAGATTAATTTAGCTGTAGTCTTTCTCCCGTCTATCATCTCCATTTCCTTTCTATCGCTGATCTTAACACAGCGTTGGACCAACCTTGGATCTTTTTGCCCTCAAACACATTCCTCTGAGCCTCAAAGCACTGGGATGTGTTTGTGAGAAAGAGATCGGGCAGAGATAACGACACTCAAATAGGGTTTTATCAAAGTCAGCCTCTATACTCTAACAGTCCAGGCTTTGATTGAACATCAAAGCCCAACTCCCCCCTCTCCGCAGCCGACTGCTTTCAGAGCATCCATTAAACACCCAGGCAGCGCAAAGGCTAAATTGACTAAATTGTTTGACAGATTATATGTTTGTGTTGTAAGGACAGATCCTCCTATAAAGGTCTGTCAGTGTGATTGTGAGTGCACTTGACAGGTTAGGGATATTGCTCTTGCATAAAAACCTCATTTTGGTTTTAAATTGTGCAAAAGAAGCAAGAAAATAGCCACTTTCACTGCCTTAACGTACACTTTATGACTTTATGCTGTTGGTTCAAGAGAAGATGAAGGACTGCTGTGTAATTTGAGTTTTCATTCAGTCGACTTCATTCTCTCCGACACTCGTTGGAAAACAGTTCTTTTTTTACCTGAAGCGAGTCTGACCGACAGGGTCAGAGCGTTTCTTCTTATTTATAGTATCACACTTCAAAGGTTACACACTGAAATAAATCCAGCATCTATACAGTAATATGTATTGATCTCGTTGATGGCTGCTGACGCACAATAATCCATCATGTGTCTGTGTGTGATGTGCTGAGCAGTCACTCCTCGTAAGAGAATATAACTATGTAGCATTAACTCAACAACAACAAAAAGGAAAAACAATGCGTGCGATAAGTGCTGAATGTTTATTCTTTATGGAGACAATATTCTTAAGATTTGGATGAAAACTAATCAAGATAAATGAATTGTGATTTAAAGGAGCATAGGGCAGGATGTGTAAGTCAGACTCCATAGTGACACCACGGTGGTTAAGGTACCTGCAGCCATCAGCCAAGCCGCTGTGGGGGAGCGTATCAACTGTTTACAGCTGATACTATAGGATGGATTCCCGACCAAACCCCGACGGCACTGGACGGGTCAGGTTCAGACAGACATTTAGAACTGGTGGTCGTGTTAGGTCACAGTGTCGTTTCCGCGCAGCGTTCTTCCATTCCTGCTGCAGCTGCTACAGCAGTGATGAATGGAGCAGAGGAATACACTGTTGAAACGTTCCTTTTTCTGTACAATAACATGGATTATGTGAATAGATCCGATGGGTCTCTTGCGTGCACTGCGCCCCTGTTTGTGTTTCACTTTCGCTTGTTACCCGTGCACTGATCTGATGTTGACATTAACAGTTGTTTGTTAAGTCATTCACTGCCATTGATGTAAACATACGTCAATTGTGTTTTTCAACGGCGGTTGCTAGGAGACACTGTTACGGACCACTCCAATGAATATCAGCCTTGTACTATGATGTAGTGACAGCAGTGCACCTTTGGATGAGAGATTAGCCGTGATGTGCATCATCAGCGGGAAGGGAGAAACCATGGACAAGGGATAAAATGGCGCAACATACGGTAAGGGAACCATTCAATTCTGACCCAGATGAAAAAAATAATAATTTTCCCATCAAAAGCCTGATCTCAGTGTTGTTTTAGTTGTTTTATAGAAGGAAACCAATGTTGAGGTGTCACTAAATCAAAAAAAAATTAGCCTCAAAGTCACTGACAGGATTTTTTCAGAAAAAGGCTTTTTTCTCAGCTTTTTGTCACAAACTGGCGATTTGAGTGAAACTTACCAATATTCAACTACTGATTACGGAAGAACGGAAGAAAATTCCACTGTTGGGTCAGACTTAGACAAGAAAATGCGTCCCAATCTGCACTCCAACTGTGACACGGTTATTTATTCATGTGATCGTTTCCTCAATAACTGTTGGGTGCAGAAATGTAAGAAATTATTTTACTTATTTTAAAACATACTTAAGTACAAGTAAAAATACTGATTTAAAAATACAGTACAAGTACCCATAAAAGCAACTCAATTACAGTAACGTGAGTACTTATAATCTGTTACTTTCACATCTGTGGAAGCAGTCACGCATCAACCGACTAAAAGATCTTTACAGATATTTGTTCAAAGGTGAGAAAAATGCATATTTTTGAACAATCTTTAATTTTTGTGTCTGGAACTGGTGTGTTTATGCGTGGGATTGAAAGGATTTTTAATGGGACATCAGTGGAGGTAGTAACGAGCTGAAAGTAATGAATAAATAGGAAGTAGTAATGAGTGAACAGGCTGAAAGTGAAAGTCTCACTCCACTACAAGCCAACACTGCTGCTTTTCTACAGCCTGAGTTCCAGCACAGATTGGGGGGTGGGGGGGTGGGGGGGTTTCGTACAAAGGTGGCAAAGTGATAACGCGTTTGGGAACTCGCTGCACCTCCAAGTTTCACTGAACCGCAGGAACAGAGAGAAACGATAGATTTGCTCTCCTCCCCTCAAGTAAACTCTTCCTCTAATGCCACTTTTATAATCCCATCTGTTCGTCAGGAAAGATGGAAATACAGTTTCGTGCCTTCAATATATCCAAAAAAAAAAAAAAAAAACCCTGGCAGGCTGTTGCCTGCAGCTGATGAAATCCCGATCACATTAATGAAATGAAAAACCAGAGTCCCAATCAGCGCTGTACGGAGAACACACACCTAAGAATACAGCGTTTCACTTCATAAACCACAGATTATCATTGCTAAGGCCTAGTGGGCCATAAGGAGCCCAGCACTGGTAATGTAAGCAGTGGTTCTCAACCTGTTTAGCATGTGACTCCCAAAATAAAGGTGCCAGAGAGCAGGGACCCCACAAAAGAAATGGGATTTTAAAAACCACAGAAATTGGTTAAAAGTTGCAAATTAGAGTGAGTAAAAACGGACAGAAAAAGTGGTAAAAAGGGTTTCATATTGGAACAATTAGTTTAAACTGGCAAATAATAGGTGGTTAAATAGGCAAAAAAATAAGCATGGAATATGGTGGGAAAGAGGTTAAAAGTTCAAATGGGTAAAAAAAAGTGACCAAAAATAGTAGACAACAGAATCTGGTTAAAAGTTGAGTCGCCAAAAATGCACAGAAAAAGTTATAGAAAGTTTTCAAAGTGTCAACATTGGTATTAAAGTGGCAAAAAAAGTACAAACAATTAGTTTAAACTAGCACATAATGGGAAGATGAAATCATGAATGTGTTTTAATTGGCATTTAAAAGAAGGTAAAAGTTAAAATGAGTTAAAAATTACCAAAACGGAGGAAAAGGAATAAAACAGACAGAAAAAGTGGTAAAAAAAAAAAGAGGGTTTAAAGTGTCAATTTTGGCCTAAAAGTAGCAGAGATGAGGGGGTTGGGGTAATATAATTTAAAAAGTAACTTGTTTAAACTGGCAAATAATGGGCATGACAAATTGTGAATGTGGTTAAATTGGCAAAAATAAGCATGAAATATGGTGAAAAGAGGTTGAAAGTGACAATAATAAGTCAATATATGTGACAATAGGTGAAAAAGTGGTGGAAAGGGTTTATAAGTGCTGAACATGTCTTGAAAGTGGAAAAAATGTGCAGAAAAAGAAGCAAAAAACATGGAATTTTGACCCCATTCAATGTTTAATATATGAGTCATTGCAGAAAAAGGGTAAAAATAAGCAAAAATGGGCTCATTGTTAACAAAATATTCTGGCGACGCCCATCCAGTGTCTCGCGATCCCAAATAGGGTCCTAAGCCAAAGGTTGAGAACCCCTGCCTTAATAATTGGTCAACATATCACTAAATTGTATATATACACTACTATCATGGATTCAAAATTCAAAACAATACTTTAAAATTCCATGTTTAACTTTATACACTGAAATACTCCTTAAAGTTGAAAGAATCATAATATACCCCAGCCGTTACATAAAATATGGAAATATTAAAATCTTGAGTCTTTTCTGTGGTAAAATCCACAGAATGAATTAAATTATCACACCAAAATGTTTTATAAATATGTTAAAAAGCCTAAGATGATATAATATTGAACCCTTAAAATGGATTTAAGCACAGGAAGCGCTTCTTTTCTTTGCCCTGATGCACAGACGTGGCGTATCTCGTCCAACAGCCGAGGCAATCTGGATTTTAGCTGAAGGGGGGAAAAAATGAAGGACTCAAATCTGTATGCTGCTCCTAATCCCTGCTCACAAACACAGGCGGAACATGCTGGACTTTTACTCAGCGAACCCTCACATATAAAAAAAAAATATTATTTCTCACTCCAGACTGTTTGTAAAGAGGTGGCACGGACAGGATGTGTAGAATCCTAAGAACTAGAGCCTTACTTTATAATAGATTAGTCACAATACTGAGCTCTAAGCAGGTTTCTTTTCACGTTCAATATACTGTATATACATAGTGTGAGATGTAGAAATGTGTTTTGTCTGTGAGAGAACGCGCCACACACACATGGTTCCCTTTTTATTCCATTTCAGAGAGAGATTGGTTTGATTCTGTAAAAATTCTCTTAGATGATGCCTTCTGGGTAACACTCTGTTCTCTGGTTAGAAGTCTCCAAATATTAACCTCTGATGTATCACTCACCATTTCTGACTTCTTCAAGTGTGTGTGTGTGTGTGTGTTGCATTAGTGAGTCCTATCAGCAGGAAGCTTTTTCACTTTAAAGGTCTGTGACTCACTCGTTTCCTTCCTTCCTTCCTTCCTAAGCACAGGAAAAATCACCAAATCTACATCATCTGCCATTTACAATTACACAGTAATCTACACACAAGTGCCCACTACTGTACATGTAGGAGAGTGATGAGTTGAAACCGTCTCACATGGCTGCTCATCAGGAGGTAAATGTAATAATGTGTGTGAGTGATCAGGGGATTGGGTTTATTAAACGCCCCTAAATAAAAAGTTCATTGAGTATTTACAAGATCATTGTAGCGATCGGCTGTGATTATAAGTGTGAGTCATTGATGTCATTGAGGTTTGATGGAAGCAGAAAGATCTCAGAGGAAATGTTTCACTTAACTGAAGGAATAGAATGAATGAACAGCTTTATTTGTCACTGCACATTTTCAGTTTCATCCTGATAACGTGGGAGGACAGGAGCAGGAGGACTGTGGTTCGCCACAAGGGCGGCGCCCCATATTTAGATGGAATAAATGGGATAACAACAAAAGAAGAGGTGAGGGGAAAAAGGCAGGTTTTAAACTGAATTCCCAATTGGGGAGGACAGTATAAAAAAAACCTCCTTGGAGTACGTGTACAAAGCACAACACAGTCACAAAGAGGTCGAAACCATAGGTTGGGGTGTGGGGGGGACACTACCACCCCTCACAAACAGTATTCATCACCAAAATGTGGTTCGTAATACAGCTCCACCCACTCTCAGAACCTGTTTTTGAGCTTATCTTGTATTCTTTATTTTATTCTAATTTTTAAAGCTTTCCAACATTCATTAATTCTTCATTAAAAGCCATGTTGCAGTTGCTTTTTCACGTGCTCAGCCCACTTGTGTTCACATTTTGTGAAGATGTTTAACCGAGTGTTGAAATCGCCGCTAGATTTGGTAAATTTGTGTTGTTGAACTGTACACGTTGAATAATGTCAGAGAAATAACGCTTGATTTCAGCCGTTACATGAATATCTGAAGAGATGGAACGACTCTTCAGTCTGGTCCTATTCATAAACCTTTACATTAAGGTGAAGATATAACAGTTTGGCCTCTTCCACTCGTTAGAACGATATACGATTTATAAGGATTTACTGTAATGAAGATGATTCACTTACATATTTGAATCAGCCCCAAAAATGTTTTATGATCTTGTCATTATTTCTGAAGACTTAAGGAAGCATTAATGTACTGTATATTTATATTAGATTGTACAGTAAAATACACATTTCTGGGAGAACAAGAAGTGATCATATGTACAGTATTTCTGCCTGATAATTATTGTGAGCGCCTTCATTCTGCCGTTTGTGGACCAAAGAATAATCTTTTTCTACTATAATCTACATTTAAAGTGAGAATGTGACCAAGTAGAATATCATTTGTTCCATAAAACTCACGGAAACACATTTCATGCCGACATTTTGGAGATTTTCGGGGACCCTCCATTGCTCTATTGACAAAATATGTAGGAAACTGACAATATCCCAGCATTAAGTGACAGATATCAGTCCCAACAGGGTCTTCACTGCAAATTTCCTAGATTTTGTGACCAATTTCTGTTTAATTAAGGAAAATTTAAGGATTTTGTAGGAATTTTGAGTTTTTTCAACTGTTTAACATAAAATATTACTGCAATCGTGTGATGGAAGCACCTGCAAATATTACATGATTTCATGTTTTCTCTTTCATTTTTACTTTCGAATTACATGCTCCAAAGGGCCAAATTTGGCCCCCGGGTCATGAGTTTGACACGTGATGTGGGCCATTTAATGAGCGCTAAAAACTTTGAAAGAAACCTGGTCCAGAGTTGAATACAACACCAAACCTGTCTGTTCATCGTCATGCTTCTTGAATGAATACTTTTTTTGTATTTTATTTTCCCTTTAGCAGCAGAACAACAGATATTTCATTAAACAGAACAATTGGTAATGCATGTACGGGAGCAGATAAGGTCAACAGGTTTCCATTTCAATCCCGGATGATATGACGCTAAACAACAGTGTTGAAAAAAAAAAAAAAAAAAAAAAGCGAACAAACACTCGTGCCCTCATTCATCTGCATCAGTTTGTTGATGTGGAGCTTAGACTCTATAAGCCTATTAGAGACTGTTGAAGAAGGAAAAGGATTTGCGTTTATATGAGTGTATGTACAGTACGTGAGATGAATCGTCATTTGTATGCATGTTAGGCACAGAGGATTATTAAACGCCACAAGGTAAAAGCCAGCGTCCTCTCATGGAATCTGTACGTTACGGCAAAGCCTTCAGGGGACGTTGCAGGAGCCTTAATCTGTTGTCAGGCCTCGACTGTTCGGCTGAATCCACAATCTGTGTCAGTTTTTCTGAATTGCCCATTCATTGCCTTTATTCCCTGTTCTCCTCTTTTCTCACTTAGTTATTGCCATGATTAACAGCATCTGGGCTAATACAGAATCCTTCTTGCTGTTTTTTTTTGTTTTTTTGCCACTTTCCGTGCATCAGGGACTGATGAGAGCCAGCAGCAGTGGGTGGCCACGTGCGTCGCATTGTATAGGAGTTCTGAGATTAATCGAGCATGCCAAATGGAAAATGAAATGCCAGCATTGCAGAGTGTTCAGAAGGCTGTTGGTTTACGTACGGGAGCCAAACGGAGACCAACCAACACGCGTGATTGACTTCCTGACATTTCCAGGTCCTTACGTCGCTAATTGACCACAAAGACTGGAAGAAGAAGGTCTTGATTGGCTTAAGTAGTCAAGAGACAATTGTCTTCATAAAAACACGTGAATGGATGATTTCATTATCAATTGAAAATGTTACCAATTGTTCCTTAAATATTCAATAGTCACACTGTACATTTTTAGTTTGATCAGATTAACACTTTGTGAGGAGGGTGTGCGTTCTTCATTTTCAGCTTCCAATATCTCAGGAACTACATCACATAGGAAACTGTAATGTGGTATAGTAATACACCACTACCTACTCTCTCAGAATATAGAAAAAAATCTGCTTTACATTCCGATTTGGATGGTCTAAATTACAGGAAGCTGAGGCATATGCTAAGTTGTTTGCTAATGGCTCAAACATGTTTGAGCCAGAAACCCCAACCAATTTTGAGAGGCTGGCATTTCCACCAGATAGGATGTATAGCAGATATTTCATATATTGTGATAGAGTAGGTAGAGCTGTATTACTACACCATATTTCAGTTTTCTATGTGATGTAGTTCCTGAGATATTGGAAGCTGAAAATGGAAGAAAAATAAGGACGAGCGAAAAATGACAAAACCTCTCACTATATTGTCCATAACTTAAAATATTAATCACCAAAATATCCCAAAAAACACTTTCTTGAGATATAAAACACATTTTCTTTATGCAACTTCTTAATATTTAATTTTGGAACCCAACTTTGGGTTATTTCACCACTTGTGAACATTGAAAACCCTTTACATGAGGCCATTGTAGCTTGTCTCTGTGTATGATAATCATTTGTTGTTCATTAGTTTTTCACTAATAAAATATGCATTAAAAACCTTTTACTGTTAATTATGAACACATTTCTCTTGTATTTTCTACATTTTATATATTTTTTTATAATGGAATGACCCAAATGCAACAAGCAAAACCCTAATTTACTTAGTTTAGTATAAAAATTGCATTGTCGTCTTAGCAGCGAGGTCTAAAATAACCTAGCAATGCATTTCACACTTCCAGACGACCAAATGTCAAAGCTTTAGGGCAGCAGGCAGTAAACATTCAGATTTAACCTGGCCATTCCTGAAAGAGCTGTTTAGCCGCCTGCGGCCGCACCTAATGGATCCTCTGGGTGTGATAAAAATCCTTCATAAGGACCAGGAGAAACCGGCAGAAGCAGAACTCGTCACCAGCAAACAGTTGTGGTTATGAATGAGCTGCATATGGGATGAACTATTAAATAACCATTACAACATTAGAAACATCCCTTAAAACTGTGTTTCTCAAATGAGGGTACGTGTACCCCTAGGGGTACGCAATGGCACTACAGGGGGTACTTGAGAGAGCGAGAGAAGGAAAAATTAACAAATGCAAGCACTAAAAATATGGGGTTTTATAATGTTTATTTTTACTTTAAAATGAGAATCATACTAAATATTACCATCAACTCACAAAACGACAACAAAAACACAGAAACGTACAATACGACATAATGATTTATATACAGTAATACCAACAACACACACACACACACACACACAGAGGATAATGTACCAACAACAAAAACACACAAAATAAGAGGAAAATATACTGCAAAATAAAAAGAACTGACACCAAAAACACAAAATGAAACAAAAAACACACACACTAAGAGAGACAAAAATAACAAACACGCACTAAAAGGCGAGAAAAACACACAAGATCACAACAAAATACAGAAAAATAACAGAGAAACATACAAAACGACACATGAAACAACCAAACGACATCAAAAACACACAACGAGAGAAAAATATACTTTATAGTAAAAAGAACAGACAAACAACAACAAAATGACACCAAAAACCCACAAAATGAGTCAGTTTATGTCCCACATCAGGAAGAAGATGACAGGAAATGAATCTATTCAGGACTTACTCACAAAATGAGATTATTTAAAATGTGTTTATCACATAATTATGATCTATAGATGTTTTTCAATAGTTTTCTAAGTAAAAGATAAGAGAAAGGAGAAACTCTACTACTCTAAAACATATATATATAAACATGTTGAACCAAAGACAAATAATGGACTAATGAACCTGTGAAGAGCTCCAGAAATCCTATAAATCGTTCCTCTTGGGTTTCTGTGAGCTTCTGCTTGATGACCTCAGCTGAACTTCATTCCATCTAAAGTGTCGTCGCTCAGCGTACGTTATGTAAAGATTTGGCAAACCTTATTTGTCTGATCGCTCTGAAACGTTGTAAGGATTACCGGCATTCCTCATCTCATAATCCCATCATGGTCTTGGCCTTCATCATTGTTGTATGTTCACATCACTCTCCACGTAGCACAACTAAAGTTCACCATTACCTATTAGATTACAATAAATGTGATTTAGATCCCTTTAGAATTAGACATTTGCTTAAAGATGAGATGGAATATTGGATTCCAGAGCAACACAGGGTGGACTGAAGCAAGGTATTCTTAGTGAAAATGTAACATTTAGTGCATTTATACATTTTCTCCAGCAAGGACAGAGATGAAAAACTTTTATCAGGGTGGAGCCACAAAAAAGTGATTGTTTAATTTGAGGGCCACATTAACAACATTTATGTCAGCATTTAGAGAAAAAGGATTAGTAACTTAATTTTAGTGCATTTTTGTTGTCGTTTTGTATATTTTTGGCTCGTTCTGTGTGTTTTGGAGTAATTTAGTGCAGTGATTCTCAACTGGTGGGTCGGGGACCTGTACTGGGTGGGTCGAGAGCAGCTGGCCAAAAATAAATAAATACTTACTCTCTCATGTCTTTTATTTTGAAAGAAACTTTTCTTTTGACACGCATGCTGTGAAATGCATGTTGAACAGGAACATATATAGATTTATGTTTTAAAAAGATCATATATATATATGTGTATTTTCAGCAGCTATTTTTGAAAAACTAAATTTAGTTTTAGTTGTTTGAATTCTGAAAAAAGAAAAGAAAAAAAAGTAGATCGCGATTTAATTATCACGGCAAACTAAAGGGTCCCAGGGTGAGACCAGTTGAGAACCCCTGATTTAGTGTATTTATTTTGTCATTTTATGTGTTTGAGTTTTTTTTGGTATTGTTTTGTGTCTTTTATGTACTTTTCTCCAGTTTTGCTTGTAATTTTGCTGTTAATGTATTTGTTAGGGATGTCCGATGCAACTTGTTTTTTTACCTCCGATCCGATACCGATATTGCAGCCTTGAGTATTGGCCGATACCGATATGGATTCGATATGATAACACCACAAATCATACATACTTTTATGACTTATTTTGTAGTGTGGAATGTTAGAAAAGGTTTGATTAAGTGATGTCACTCAAACAGAGATCAATAGTCAGCAACAGTAGGGATGAGAAAAACTGACCTATTTATTATTAACCTATTGGTTACATACATTTTAAACTTCAACATAATATCTACAGTATTCTACATTTGAATAAAATAAATAAGAAATAAATTATTATATCGGTTATGATGTCGGTGATCCGATATTCGTTTTCTGGCTGATATCGGCACGTCCCTATTCAATGTTGTTTTGCATGTTTTTGGTCTTCTTTTGTGCGCTTACTTTGGAGGCAGTAGAAAATTTGACCGAGGGCCACATGTGGCCCCCAGGCCAGCACTTGCCTATGTGGAAGATTCCATTAGGTTTTTTGAGAAAATCCGGATAAATAATATATCAATTCTGGATCAGTTTCAAACATTAAAATATCCATACCTCGCATCGCTGGTGAAATTTCTCCGTTTGTAATTGACGGACGTCAAAAATGTGGATGCCCAGAGGTGTATAAAGTACCTGAAAAAATAACTAAATAAAAGTACAAATACAATAACTCAAAACAACGTTGATAAAAGTGAGCTTTCAGAAACTGGTGGAATTTTACCGATAGAGCAAATATTAGCGGAGTTACGGTTCTTTAAAATTAACATGTTCCCAAGATGCGTTCAGGGTCCTTGGGAAAACCAGATATTCTGACGAGTTTGTAAAATTTGGCCCATTCCAACTGTTACCTGTGAACCAGAAGTTGTTCTTTTCATGCTCCCAGACACGCCCATTAATTATTTATTCATTATAATTCATATTTTAATCTGTAATAAGTAACAAGGTGGCAAAAATAACAGAGTAAAAGTGTATTTTTTTACTTTTAAATGTAGTAGAGTAAAAGTAAAAGTTCAGATTAAAATGTACAAATCATCTAAAAAACTACACCTCTGCATTGTGACCTACTGTATTGTCATTAATGGGAATAAAAATGTCTTCCAAGCCTTTAAAGTGTGAATAATGATGATACCATGATCAGGATCACTGATCCAGATAACTGACAATATCTGGAAAAGAGGAGATTTGGTGTTCTGGAACGTTTTGTCATTCCTTTTATCAATCCATCAGCTCTCAGATTAAATATCGTACAGCTGAGCAAATCTAAAGTAAGAGCCCATCAAGCTGTAAGAGCAACCTGCCTTATTATTTCCATGACAATCAGAAGAAATGAGCAACCGTCCACTGGAACATTTCTTCAAGACGTTTCTGACGCTTTGAACCTGTGACATGAACAGGGATAAAACACGGCTCAATCTCCTCTCTACAGGTCTAATGCTGGATAATGGAGAGAGTGGAGCTCTCAGCGTGACGGACGCAATCTACCACTTTAATGGTTCAAATGAAACAAAAAGCTTCAGGCCACTGTGCCAAAGAAGGGTGTGTGTGTGTGTGTGTGTGTGCGCGCAATATGGCAAACACCATGTGAATACACAATAGATAGCGCCAGTGTGTGGATGTGGAGCACATGGGGGACGTTGGGGTTTGAACAGGAAAGCAGCCACGATGCACAATGTAGTGAACGTGCACACCACCATATGTTCTGGTATGTACTGTGTGCACACAAGGGCATGGGTACATAATGTCTGAGTACACAGTAACTGCACACTTCTCCTAGCAGGTCATAAATAAACTCCCCAACACACAGCACAGTTCACATCAGCGACGACTTCCCGCTACAATAGAGCGAGTCCCTGTCCCTGTCCCCGCCCCCCAACCCCAGCAACATCTGCAGAGCGCTAAGCTAAGCTAGGCTATCGGACGAAACAAGGCAGGCAGAGCCCCTGATTGATCTGCTCTGTAATTGGCTAGCAGCAGCAGCAGCAGCTAGAAACAGCCACAGGACATAAATATCAGCTATCTCACTGGATAGTGAGTTAAGTTCCACCAGAGCGATAAACTCTGATTGGTTTCCCCCTGAGTGAAAAGCTGGTGAAACACTCAGCGTGAGATCACAGAGAAGGACCATGAAAACAGGCCAGAGAAAGTTACACCAGTGTGAGAATGGGCCATTTAATTACTGACGATCTGTCCGTTTTTTCATCCGTCACGCGTCGACTCCTCCTACACCGTTTGTTCGATTATGACAAATACGTTTCTCCAGTCAAGTCCACCATGCAGACACAAACACACTACAGCTGTCAATGACAAAGGAGTGGAGTAAAAAACAATACATACAAGAATAAAAAACAATATATTACATAAAAGAATAGAATAAGATAAAGTCATGGGTATTGCACATAAGTTACATTCCACCAATGTATAAAAAATGCAAATGATCATTTTCGAACAAATGATCTTTAATCTACTGATTAATGAGGCCTAAAAATAATCTTTTTCTGATATTAAAAAAAAAAAAGGTTTGTCTCCAGCAGCTTTAAATAGTAGTAAAAGTAGGCGACGCGTCATGCAATTCAAATGCAGCGTTATAAGAAAAAAGTAATTTGGATGAACTACAGCCGAGCCCGCGAAACGTTCCCCGAGAATTCAGTTAAATGACTCCAAGTAAAAAAGGTCTCTGAGATGTTAAATTACAGCCAGGTTCAAAGAGCATTAATGGAGGAGAAGTCGTTTGAACAATGGGGTCCCCGGGGGTCCTCTGGTGCCCACGTGGCACATACAGAGTAATATATTGGTCTGTGTTAATGATTCTATACCACCAACTGTCGCAATATTTGACTCACAAATAAATGAGAAAACAACTTTCATGGAAATTGCCAAAAAAAAGGACCAATAATCAAATTGTGCGAGGCATAATCATAATCTATGTTGAATCACCTTTGAAACAATATATCACACAACTATGTTCCCATACATTTGGAAATGACTGAAAATGGGGGGTGGGCCACCTGGCACCCCCGTGACACGTACAAGGTAATGGGCCCCCTTTATATATTAGTATGGGCCAATAATTTGGTACCACCAACCGTCGTAATATTTGACTCGTAAATAAATGAGAAATCGACTTTCTTTTTTTTGGGAGGGGGCTCCTTGGGGCCCCCCTGGGCCCTAAATCAAAAATCAGGCTCCGAGCATTGATGCGTACACATTCATAGATTATAGCTACCAAATTTCAGCCTGATCTGTTCAAGAATAATAGAGGAGTAGTGATTTTAACTAGTGTACACAACAACAACAACAACAACAAAGTGAGGGTGTTTAGAGTCCGGTAGCCTGGCCTAATAATATGCAAGTGTGCACATGTTCATTCTATTATTTTTATTAGTTCCATGAAATGCTTTTGCCATTTGCAGCAGAGCATACTTTATAAAAGTATTAATAACAGTCATTTACCATTCAAACAGTGCTTTAGTTAATGTATATTGTTGAACTAGAAAACAGATGGATTTTGAGTTATTTCTAGCAAATCTTAAAGTGTACCCCCACTGTATTTTCCTCGAAGGTAAAATTTTAGTGGTTTCCACATGAGTTGAAGTGAAATCCAATGATTATTCGGGGGTAGAGATCAGTGACACGTTGCTTTGTGCCTCACAGGGAGGAGTCAGAAGAAAAGAGGCAGTGTTAGCTGATGAGTGAGGAAAGCCGGATACCACTGACCTCTTTCACAGCTGCAGAACGTGTGCCTGCAATGCTAACTCACCACATCTATCTCACTATAGTCTACCTCCTCCACGTCAATCCTTTCATCCACAGTAAACTTACCAGCATTTTTGTCCTCGACTAATCTATCCTTTATTTGTTTAATTAGTCGACTAGTCACAATTATTACCATAGATATCTATAATAAAATCCATTATTACATATATATATATATATATTTAGCCCTGAAAATAAATAGTACATTTTAATGGAAGTTATGTTGCTAATAATGTAATGTTTTAATTTTAGGTGTGTGTTTATGTTCACCTGTGTATGTATGTATTTAAGTTTATATGTACATATGTTTATTTTCTCAGCCAAAGATCAAATAGACACTTTAAATGAAATATCTCCCCAGAATTTATTCTCTTTTTTTGTGAGTTTGTATTTTTAAAATTGTTCAAGAAATACACACACATATATATATATTTATATGGATACACCCTCAACGGGTCGTAAAGGAGTTTTTGTAGACGTAAACAAGAGTTCCATAAATCAGTGATTGATTGCTCAACCTAACGGACCGGATGTGTGTCTCCGTGTAGTGAATCTGACTTTGAAAAGCAGAAATATATAGAATTTTTGGAATGTAGTCCTGGAAAGTTTTACACATTTTTTTCCAACCGGAAAAAAATACAATTTCAAGTTACTAATTCAGTTTCAAGTTGTTACTTTCAAATTCAATACCAACTATTCAATTTCAGTTTCTCGTGCAACAAATCCCAACCCATGCTAACAAACACATTAGCATGTGATTAGAAATGAAAGATTGGGGAATTACCAGCGGTACAGTGATGTCACTAATCTCCTGGTAAGAAAGCAAGAAGTGGCCGTGGGCTGGATTTGATCATATCATATAATTGACAAGATTTAAACGGCGCGTCAACGCATTTTTGTAGTCGACATTATTGATGATGTCAACTAATCGTTGCAGCTTTAAACCAGGAGAATTATCACTTGAAGAAAAGATTGTCATTCCTCTAAAACCATGAAGTAGGGCAACATTACCACTTCATTATGTTACTCAGGGGACAAAGAAATACTCACGGGAATGAAGCGAGTAATCCACACCTACACTGTTTCCCCAACAGAGAAAAGACTAAACCAAAGCAATGAGGGCAACTACAGGCAGCCCTGATCTAAGTCATTAAGTCACTCAGTAGGAACACTAATGACAACACAACCCCAGAGGGAAGAAGACCTTATATGATTTATAGGAAGTGGCACACAAGGAACGCACACCACAAAAATGCTACGGGAGATTTCTCGTTTTCACATTTCCACCCGTGGATTTTTATCTCTTCCTCAGTGCAAAAGCTACCACTGCTGGACCATGGAAAATGAAATTTTACTTCATCTGCCTTAGGTGTTGGTAGATGTGTGGGACAAAGTTTGACAGGGTTTTTATTTGATTTGTGCTGGGAGGGAGGTGTGAGAATGGAAAAGCTGAAGCACATTTAACAAGCTGTGGCTAGGGGAGTTACTTGTGTTTGCCTTATGTTGTCACTGCTACTGAATGTCATTCATTTACTGTATTTAAAAACTGACGGGGTGGAATAGAACGCCTCGATACTAAACCGAACAACTACGAGTTCTAACAGTATGAGGACAAGAAGCTTGACTATATTCAAGGCTTTCAAATAGTTCTTGTTTATTACTTTTCTTCTGATTACATAAATGTCACCACGAGGGACGCGTTTCTGAATACGACAGATTGAACCTGTAATCTGGAACCTAAGAATCAAACTAAGGATGTTTGAGGGAGCAGAGGCAAGGGAATCATATTGACCAGCACTTCCTACAAAGCAACCATGCAGTCAAATCAGTGGAGGACTCTACCCAGCCACACAGAACATCAAAGGAAAAGATCAAAGGGCACAGACTGAGTGTGAAGTGGCCTAAAGCTGCAGATACAGGGCTCGACACAAACTTTTCCAGTGGTGACACTGGTGCGACAGTTGGTTCGCACCAGCACAAAATTTCATTTAATCAGACATAGACATCTTACTTTACTTTATTTCTTACTACTGTGAAGTGTTTGCATCTAATCCTTATTTTTAACAGTCTTTTACTTAATTTTGGATTTATTTAACATTTATTGTTTCATTCGTCTTCCTTTAACGTTTAATCTTTTATTTGTGATATAAGTGGCTGTAACAAAAACTCAATTATTATATATCATTTTAAAAGAACAAAAATGTTTTAAATGACAGCAAAGCACAACAGGTTACATGTATTCTGTTTTTTCATTTTGCTGAAATGCTGGAGTTGAATTCACTTAACAGTAGCATAATCAACTTAGCATCTGCATTGCTTCACCCCATGAAATTCAATTCAGAGGGTCCAGCTCTTATAGTGGGGTCTCCTAACCCTCTTCCCCTGGGAGAACCACAGCTGAACATCTGCCCTGGCATCATAGTCCATCAGTTCTGGCCCCTCGGTGCTGATTTCTGATGATGTCCTCCTCAGTATCAGTCAAAGGACTGGCCCTCGCCGAGCGTATACGCTCTTCCTCGTCCCCCCCGACTCACATCCACTAGGTGCACCCCACATGCGCTCTGTTGCTACACACGCCTGGATGCCTCAGCACGCACTTCCCGTTTCCTCCTTTTGGATTTTCAAAATAAGGCCCTACTCACCAGATGAAATTTTCCATCGCACACACTGAAAAAATACTTGCATATGCGACCAATTTGGTCGCAGTCTCGAGCCCTGAGATAGAGAGTGGGAAACAGTTATGGGATGCTAACTCAGACTTGATCACCCTGTAGCTGACCACCTTTGATGGGGGTGCCTAGTGTTAAAAAGGCTGAAACACCCCCTGATTTAAAGGAACACTATTGATGAGGTGTCCCAAAATGTACATCCTCCCCATATCTGAGACACAGCTCTCACGCCACTCTCACATGGTAAACCTCATGTTGACTACCATCTTTTGGCACAACTGAGCAGTTTAACATCGCGTCCCATGTTTAATGACTCATATTTGTTCTGGTATCTTTCATGACAACATTTTAAAAAAGAAAACAAACTATATGGCTAATTTTGTTTTTGTTTGATAAGTGCAAGTGTAGTGTAGTCTTTTAAAGCTTGTTGTTGGTTATAGATTTCTGCCACCTCATACTACCTGTTACTTAAAGCTGTTATCCCAGATAAATCTTTATTTAGAATTAAGTGAAAACACTTAATCCACTGAAATCCACTGAAAATGCCAACAAACACAGTGTTTAGGATGAAGAAGAAAACAAACTTTCAAGCAGCGATTTTCACCTTTTTCCTTATTTTTTAAGTCAATTATGTTTGATTCATCACATATAAAAATATGTTAAGGTTTGATTTATTCAGACAACTTTTTTTTTTCCGAAATTTACTTTGACAGTTGGCAGTGGAAACGTCAGGAGATCAGTCTTCCTCAGAGGCGTCTGCTGATTGCTTTGATGTGTTCTTATGGGTTCTTCTCCAGAAACGGGGACAGAAAGACCTCATAAGCACACATCAAAGCAACTTGTCAGAAGATCAAAGTAAACGTCCTGAAAAAAGTTGTCTGAGTAAAGGAAACCATAACATACTGTATGTCAGAAAAGAACAACAATTTTACTTGGGACTAGAAAACATTATAGTAGCTGCTTTAAGTGAACATCTCAACTCACTCGATTGAAATCACTTGCTCTAAAATGATATTATATATTGATATAAGCAGCAGCAAAAACACAGTAGCAATGGGATAAATGCACCTCTTGGTAAGTCCATTTAAATCTAATTGAAACATCAGAAGACACAAGTTAGATTAAAAACGTGTGTGTGTGTGTGTGCGTGTGTGTGTGTGTAGCTTGTCCAACAAAAATCCAACATGCAAGACACTATCAGCCATTAAAATGTGAAGATATGAAATAAAATTCTACTGATGGGACAAAACGATATTCACGAGTGTAGCTCAGTAACTTTATTTGGAGTAAATGTGTGTGTGCAGTGGTGTGAATAAGAGCGAGCAGAAGCTCACAGTCACGACCTGAACCAGGGCAACCAGCCAATCTCCACAATTCAATTTCCAATTTTCCTTCTCAGTTCAGTTTTATTATGACCCTCCCCCTCTATATATTTTTTGTCTCATTTTGGAAACTTCTTTTGCAGCTTTTCTATAGTAAAAGTCTAAAATTACAAAATCAAAATAACTTAAATAAAATAAACTATTGTTATTATAAGTGTGCCAATACATCGATTGTTAGATTAATTGTGATGTGACATGTAGGGCTGGGCATTATATTGAGTTTTATATTTTAGCGATATAAAAAATGACGATGTCGGCAATATTTTTCATACCTTATTTTGTATTAAAATACTCGTTTTAGGAGTTGCTGCTTTCTCTACTTCTCAGAACATAAAAAGCTCAGTTTGATGGATTTCTGAGTGCGTCCTAACCCAGACCTTCATCTAAACAAGCCACACTACAGAACTCACTCACACGTGCTGTCCCTTAAATTGTGCAGCTGTTTGTTAATAATTACAACTTACACTGAGTTAAAAATATCCAGATTTATATCCTGTATCGTCATTTTGAGAAAAAATATCAAGATATACATTTTGGTCCATATCGCCCAGCCCTAAATGACACATGACACCCACATTTCACAAGTGTTATGAGAGCTGATGTTGTAGGTTTTATATGTTTTTAAAGCTGCTTTGATTGTGCATGTATAGCAAAACATTTAGTTTCTTGTGGGATTTATGCAGCTTTTTGAAGATTTGGTTTGGAAGCCCAATTATTTGTACTGAATACAAAAGCTTTAGTGTTGATTCAGACTGAATAAGCTAAAAGAGCTAATATTTATTAATACTTATGTTGTTGTATTTATTTATTTTTTTGTATTACGATTACTGTTGGATTTTGTGATTTGACATAAACACAAAATAATGGAGGGACATCTGTTTGGTTACTTTAATGAATGAATACAGACATGTATACCTTGTTTAAAAGTATGAAAAAGCCACAAAGTGAGAAAAAAAAATACATCAAAAATCACGATAATTGTTCAATAATTGAATCCTAATCGAATCGTGAGGTTCCTTAAATGACACACCAATAGGAATTTTACAATGGAGTCTTTTTTTTAACGGAAGACAATAATTAAAATACTTCCAAAATCCATTCCTTATTCCACAGCTGGATCCGCCTCATCATCAGGGGCTTCATTCACAAAGACTTCCATCCAGACACAGGCGTACCCTCGTAAAAACTTAGATGTTTAAATCTGTGCGTAGGACGGGATCCACGCACCTAACATCTGAATCAATGCGAATGTGAGCGCACATACTGTATGTCCACGCCCACATTTACATATGCAAATCATATTGAAATGAGGTCAGCACCGGGAATTCCCTTCAGCTGATCAGAAGAAGCTGCTCTCTGACCACCAGTAACACAGAAAAAAAGAGATTTTAAAAGCTTTTAGACCGACAGCTGGTTAACAGGAACAAGTGGCTCTGAAAATGAATGAATGGATAATAGATTTAAGGAAGTGTCTATTGACATGGAAATGTATCAATAGCCTCGTAATGTGCCAGGGTCGAGTGGTCTAAGGTGCCACACGCAAGGATTATTCCTTCCCCTGCTGTGGGTTCAAATCCTGCCTTTGTCATACATATTTTTTCATTTCAACATATTCAACACGGCAAATTCCACCTTTACAAATACATATATGAAAAAAACAAACATTTTAGGGTTAGGGATATTGATAGGGTTAGGGCTAAAATAAAACGGTTAGCAGGGCAGCTAAAAATAAATATGAGCTGAAATAAAACTGATGTAACTTCAAGTCACGTGGCGCACCTATCACGTGACCTCAACTGGCCAATGAGGGGCGCTGCATATGAATAGTCTATTGATACCAGTCGGTCGCTGTGATCAGTGTGTTGGAGAGTGAGAGTGTGTGTGTGTGTGTGTGTGTGTGGCTGCTAATGATGGCTGGACTGAAAGCGTTCAAGTGTTCAGACGTAAGCGTGTGTTGCTCAGAGGTCAGCTGACACATGAAAAACACACAAAACATGTGTAAATGATGGTGGTTCATGTGTGAATACATTGTATTATTTTGGTAGTGCATGTGCCTCATAAATCCTTAGAATTTAAAGCATCAAACACGTAGAAACGTACGTACGCCACCTCAGTACTTGATGTGAAAGACCGCACATTTTCACGCCCATCAGGATTTTGCTGTGGATTTTGACATATGCACGTTTTTGGGCGTACGTACCTTTTGTACGTGAGGCCCCAGGTCTTGACTCAGTAAAGCAGCAGAGGAGATACTCTCAGCTTTTATTTACTCAAGGTTTAGCTGAAGGTGCTGAAACAGCACTTAATCTACCAGTCCCCGGGGGTCAAATGTGAAGGCGCCCAAGGCCAACCCCAAATTGCAGAATGCAGCTAAAATCCATGCTCTGACATTTCCAAAGCTGCACAATCTGCTGCAGTGGAGTCACTCACTGGGAATTTCACATTATATGGATTTACTACGAGGCAGCCTGTCACAATGCAGCAGCAGCAGCAGCAGCAGCAGCAGCAGCAGCACAGTCCATGTGCTGCTCAACGCAAAGCATTGAGTGAATTTAAGCAAAGCAACATTTTTTATTAACCAAATCATAGTTAATAAAAATCAGCTATTTTCTTTTTCAAATAAATCACAGTTTTATCTAAACTGCTTAACAATAAACACTGACATATACCATAGTATACACGGGTACATATACGGTGTATCAAAGGTATACACAAAATTAATTCAGCAATATATCGCAATATTTCATGCCGCAATTATCATAACGATCCAAAAAAACGTCCAAATATATATGTACAGGTCATAAACCCCGCCTCCTCAGTGATAACAGATGGGATGTGGGTCAAAGTGTAAAGTTAAAATACTGGTCACATATTTTCTTCCCAAACCTAAACTCTGCTGCGATCACTAGTTATTATCACCCTACGTTGTGTTCAAGTGCTCATTTTTCTGTCAAGTTTGTTTTAAATAAGTTATTTGAGGCTGAAAAACGGGATTTTACGTCATATATGTCGATGACTGACAGCAGAGGGTCTTGCATAGCTCTCTTTGTGAATAGCAGTTACGTTGTGGAGGAATGCAGAGACGCGTGATTTTCTTCTTTTTTAAATACGTACGTTTAGATATTTGAGTGTAAATATATGGTGGTTTTGTATTAACCTCTATGATCTGAAGAAGACGTTGGTAGAATTTCCAGCAGCACAGATAATTATGTTCTTGGCGTAGCTGGGCTGCATAACTCATCAGGGCAGGAAGCTAAATGGGCGGGGCATGTTACCAGGGCTCCTCCTACTGCACAGACTGGCAGCGCCCCTAATCGCCGTATTTTGGCTTCAAGACCGTTGAGTGGGAACAGCAACAGTGCACGCCCACTGGCTAAAATGTATTGGATGTGGTTCACTGACACCTAATGATCAGGCGTTTACGTGCTACGAACATGATTTAAAAAAAATCAATTTGGACACTTTTTGAATTGATGCAATAATCGCGTGGTGAAATATCACGATATATCGCCAAACCAATTTTTTCTTACACCCTTGATACTAGGGGAACACTCGTCCACGCTATCTGCTGCAACTCAGCTGTTTAAAGACATCTGATAAAGAAACTACTGAATTACAGGTCAGAGAATAGATTAAGGAATAATTCAACCAAAATACATCGTTGCCTGTTCTTTGTCTATAGGCCAGGAGATCAGAAACTATATGTGACAATGAGCAAATTCTACTTTTTGAGTAAAATAAATAGAATTATTGTACGTTATTGTTTCTATAACCTAGTGTTTTTCTGGGATTGTTTAAAAGAAAAGAGCAAACATTGAGAGTACACCCACTTATTTGGGGACCACTGCACAACTCACAATAAGCAAACATGTAAGATTCACAAAACCAGGCATTTATAGATGAAATTTACAGACAGCTATTGATTATCCACCTTAAGTTGCGTTCCCGCGATGAGTCGTTTGAACATAGTTGCGCTTTTTGTCGCTGCATCTACCTCAATGACGTGACGACTAGGGACGTGACGTAGGCAGAAAGCCGTTGCCGATTGGATGTTGCAACATCACTCAAAGTCGCTTGAAAAGTAAAAAAATGTTCAACTTTGAGCGACTTCCAGTGACTCAGATCGCACGATTGAGTCACTAGAAACGCTGCTTGAAGGGAGGTCGCTTGACGTCGCGTCATTTACATTAATTTTGACTGGAATCTAGTCGCCGGAGTCGCTGAAGTCGCGTTCGGTGTGAACACACCTTTAGGCTTCTCAACTTTTGTTTATTTCAGTTTTCAGTGCCTTCGTAACTATAGTAACTATAGTTACATTGAACAAACACATTAAAAAATGTATGAGTATTGATAAAACATCACATTAGATGAGATTGTATTTGGTTCTTCATTCACTGGTGTTGAATCAGTGCATGAAGAGATTCAAGAAAATAAAAGAAGCAGTGTGAGACTTTATTCCTCTACTCTCCTCCTAAAATGAGAAAATACTTCACGAGGAGCTGATTAATGTCCCTTTGCAGCAACTTTTTACACTCCATTCATTAAAGGAGAGATGGAGACTGAGCACACTTTGCAGAGTTGAGGCCATATTCACACTTTTAGAGTTCAGATAATCCAGTCAAAAAAAAAATGAAGATGTTCCACACATTTAGGTGTTAAACTTAAATGATGGATACTTGATATAAGGAACTAGAAAAGGTTAAAACACTGAGTTCCTTTTGCTGCCTCAAAAAAAATGACAAAAAACTTACAATTTTTCAAGTGTAGTAATTTTTTTTGTAATTATTGTGACATTGATCAGCACAAGCCTCAACAATATCTCAACATTTCTTCATAAAAAATCGGATAAAAGTGGATTTTGAAGCTGAGTTTCCATTACAGGATTTGGCAAAATAAAAGCGATATTTCTAAATATGATCAAAGTATAATTGCGCTTTCAAGTACCGTGAAATCTCATCCCATGAGATTTCACGGTAGGAAAACAGACGCTCAGAACCTCCTTAGAACACTCTGTATTCCTTTGTTCTTTCACGCCTAATGTGGCAGAAATCACGCTAAGAAATGTCCTGGTTTCCTCTTCTGTTTACACGTACCACGTTATGTTTACTCAGAGAGAAGTGGTCATGTGACCAGGTACGTTTCGTCCTGTGACGTTTATTTGTGGAAAAAGTGTTTCCGTAGCACTTTTGCGACACATTTCAATATCGAAACGTCTGGAAAAACGTCCTCATTAAAGCGTAAAAACGTTTTTGCGATATTTGAGTTTTTTTTAATTTTTTATAATTTGGGTGTTTCCATTACTAGTTTTTATTACGCTATTTAGATTTTACGCATTTCTATGGGTAATGGAAACAAAGCTACTGGTGGTTGTGTAGTTTTAATGAGAAGAACTAGTGCTGAATATAGAAATGAAGCTGCTTTAATGTTTAATTAACAATAATAAAAGATACATTAGGTGAAAATATAATGCAAACATTTAATTTGTGGATGCTGCTGTTATATATATACATATATATATATATATATATATATATATATATAAATGAACTCACACTTTGTTAAATCATTAGCTGGAATAAAAAAGACAAATTATTTTCTTTATCTATTTATCATTTATTTATTTGTATTTTTATAATAAAGGACACAAACTAAGGTTTAAAGTGCGACCACTGTTTAATAATAAACAATAGACGTGAGCGGAGGCAACGATGCGTCACCATAAAATGAAAATGTCGGTTTGAGCAAAAAACGTGTGCTTATCATTGAGCGTCTTGATCAATAAACAGGAAGTGGAGGTGGAGGTTAGAGAGAGAGAGAAACTCAGAGTTAAGAGGAAATCAGCCAAAAACATGAGTCAGCACAATCTGTCCCTCTCAGCATGAGAAACTGAAACTAATAAAAAGCAGATATGTGTATGTTCACGTTTCCTTTTATATGCAACGACCTTATTTTTTCTTTTTATGAAAACATTTAATAATAATAATAATAATAATGTAATCAGTAATTTTTTTGTATTAATTACTCAACATTTCAGGCGACCCCATTTTAATTCCAGACAACGTTGAAAAACACTGCAGTAAAGTGACACTAAACATGTAAAGATGATGAAACGTTAAAGTGAAAAACAATGTTTTTCAAATTTGGGGTTGTGACCCCATGTGGGGACCCTGGAATTAAAATGGGGTCGCTTGAAATTGATTGAAAAAAAAAAGTTAAATAATATTTTTTCAAATACAACACAACAACTATTCCATTTCACTTTCTAAAATATAAATATAGCTGAAATAAAATGCAGGATAAAATATCTGAGCTGGTGTATCTTAATCCTAGCTACTCTATATCTGCAACACAGTAAGACACACATTTAAAAAACCTAATTCTAGAGAGAAAAAAATGTCTTTTGGGGTCACCAGCTGTTTCAGATGTCAAAATGGGGTCACGTAAAAAAAAAAAAAAAAGGGTTAGAAACCACTGGTGTAGTGTGACAGAAATCAGTCAAATATGAAACAGAATTTGGGGAATTTAGAAACTGAAAACAAGGAGACCCTCAACAAGTAAGTGAGAATCGAACAACATTTAAAAAAATGTAAAATGAGCTTTGGTGAAAACAAACATGGAGACACTGCATGAAAAGAGCAGAACATTAGGTAAGGTTGTTGGAATAATGGATGTGAATAGTGCAGCATGAAACATGCATTCAGGAGCAGAAAATATAGAAGTGTTCCTGTCAGGCTCTTCAAAGTGTGTGTGTGTCTATTTTCAGAGTGTTTTGGAACTACTGTCCCTGCTGTGTATTTTTACCTGTATGCGCCCCCCCCCCTCCAACCATATATTTATACACACATGACGTCCCTAAAAACGTCATCATAGATAAACTTTTGACTGCGTTGTACATAATAATAATAAATACATTAAGAACAAAACGACTCCAAACATGTAGGTTTATGTTTGGAAGCAAAGGTCAATGTACTGCATGACACACACGCGCACACGCACACACACACAGAGAGATACAGTATGAGTGATGGAGGTGGTGATAAAGTGCCGTACCCTTCATGTTTCCTGGCACTGGGCCTTTTAGATCCCACACACACACACACACACACACACACACACACACAGACACATGCATGCCACACACACACACACACACTAAGAGTTGACAGTGTTATTAAACTCACTCAAGTGTGAGTAAAGGAATATTAAATCACAGCTACGCCCTTCTTTTTTCTTCTTCTCATCAATTGTATTAGTGCACCTGTGTCAAACTCGAGGCTCGGGGGCCAAATCTGGCCCTTTAGAGCAGAGACGTCAAACTAATTTTAGTTCAGGGGTCAAATACGGATCAGTTTGATCTGAAGTGGTCCGCAAATTTCACATTAATGTGCCCTGGTTTTAAAATATATATACACATATAAATGCTAAATAAATGACAATGTGAGTAAATCAGTCCCTGAAGAACTTTCAGTTAAGTTTCCCTGATTTTGGGAATTTAGGGACATTCCGTGGATTAATTTGAGAAAAAATTGCTTGATTTTGGAAAAATTAAGAGTTCTTCCAATTTGAGATTGAAAATGACTGCTATCATGTGATGGAAAACTGAGCTCTGCAAATATTCCATATTTTACTTGATTTTTTTTTGTTTTTTATTTGGAGTTAATTGGTCATTTACAAAATGTTTCATGTTTTTTTATATAATTTTTACTCTCCCAAGCGGGCCATATTTGATGCTCTAATGGGCCGGATTTGGTCCACAAACCTTGAGTTTGACACTTTTATCTCAAAATATTCCACAAAATCTCCCCAAATTAAATAAAAATTGGTCAAAAAATTAAATGCATCAAAGGTCATTTAAGTATCTGTCACGTTTTGCTTTGATATTGTTGATGCCTTTCATACTTTGTCTAATTTATAACTAGAAATGCAAATTTGGGCACATTAATAATGAATTTTTTTCATTTTTCTGCCTAAAACTTGCATCCGACTTGTGATCCGACTGGTCCATATTTGGCCCCTGAACCAAAATGAGTTTGACACCCCTGTATTAGTGCTTTAGTAATCAGCTATGGACCAGAGAAAAGGCAAATAGGGAAAGTTAAAGCCCTGTGTGATGCTTTAACTACTGTCCACCATTAAATATAGACAGAAAACAGAGAGGTATACGATTGTAGCGTCCACATGGCAGCATCAAATCTGTGGAAATAACGAGGCTGTGCAGACAGGGAATCAATAAAATGTTCCCAATGAAATTCTCATTCTTTCAAAGCTTTGCTGTTTAAGCTGAAAAGCAGGATTGTGCAGCAGAACAAATCACTACCAAATAGGAGAAAAAAAAAAAACCATCTTACCTGCAGTGAAGTTGTAACTGGCTGAAAATCCCACAGCTTCCAGTTCTCCATCGGTAACAAATTTTATCCACAGGTATCGCCCACTACTCCTGATGTCCGGAGGACTTTGCTGACCGCAGTAACGTCCAAGCATGGGGGAGAAACCAAACGGACCATCTCGGACCTCGATGTTGTCAAATTTACATTCCCAAGACGACTCGATGGAATAGTTTTCCTCAAAGTGTAGATCGATGCACTGCCTCGGGGGGGCTGGAGGACACCATGGACACAATTAGACTTTAAGTTTTATACATAAGGCTGACGTTACGCTGTCATTATCTGTCATTAGCATGAATAACGTGTCATGAAGGCTGTCATTAGGTGTTGTTCGCTAAATTATGACACCTTTGGAGCTATGTTGGGTTAGGTGGAGGAATCTAGTGGGTTTAGGTAGGGTTCAGGGTTAGGGAGTTAGGATTAGAATAAAATAACATAAAAAATTAGAAAGACCTTGCAATAAATGAATAAAATGTACTCTGAAAATAGACTAAGTGAACTACACAATGACATAATTGCATCAAAACATGTGTGACCCTCTTTATTTATCCCTCATTTCCGATCATGCATGTATTTTAAATTTTGCTTTCCCCCTTTTATTTTCTCATTTGTATCAGGTGGTGTTTTTTTTTTCTTTTTTTGCTTTTTGACTTATTTCATCATTATGTATATTTTTAAAAAGGCAGTCTTGATGACATTTGTCTGTTCCAATTTTTTGGGGGGGGAATTATTGCAATAAAGCAGGAGGGGTGTCATAATCCTACCCTGACTCCCTCCTCCCTGTTCCCTTCCCCTTCACTGCCCTCTTTTTTTATATCCTCCCTTTAATAAAGTGTTTCTTACCCTTCCTTAGGGAGGGCTGGTGATGGTCACAATTATGCAATAAAATAAAATCATTTATTTATTTGCAATAACAAAACATGCATTGCTGTCTATAAAAGATTGAACTTCTTGTAGTGTTGACCTTTGACAGCATGTGCAGACAAAGGAAAAAAGTCATAATAAAGGTTCAAATTTCCGCTTAAAGTGTTTGTTTTTTTCATCTCCACCGTGAACGCTCCGTTTGTTGACATTTTAACACATTAGAACAAAAAGTGAATTGCTGTCCTCCTCTGGCAAAGAAAAACAAAATATCATAGTAAGAACGAAGTAGACACTTCTTCAACCAATGACGGGACTCCACATCCCACAATGCAATGTGAATAGCGATACTTTACCCAAAAACGTCAATAAGAGAGAGTTTACATTGAATACTAAAATAAAAATTTCAGCGCCAATTTCAGCCTTTGTCCTTTCTTTTTTGAGTAAATAGGTAAATAGAAATGCACATAAAATAAAATTATTGGCCGAAACCGAAAAAGAAAAAAAAACCAAGGCTGAAAACTGAAACACCAAAAAAAATCATTATGAAAATTATTAGTCACATTATGGCTCTGAATATGTACTAACCACAAAATGAAAACATTGCATTTGTATAAATTAATATTAATGCTTCAAAGAATTAAACAATTAAAATTACAAAAAGAATTATTTCGCACTGACATTCCAACAATGAAAAATATCTAATAAAATAAAATGTAAAGAGAGTCAAATTAAATATGTTCTTTCATTAAAACACAAAGTGGATTAAAAGTCTTGATGAAAATCAGCTTCTCTGCTTTATTTATTATCCAAGCACGCACACGCACACGCACACACACACAATATATGTATCTAATAATATATTATCAGGGCTAGCGACTTTAAGCAATTGGTCAGAATTCCTTGAATTTGCAACTAATTTTCCCAAAATTTGCAATGTAGTTTGCCAGATTTCTGTGGGATAATTTTGGAAAATTGTCCTGGTTTTAGAAAAAAATTGAGATTTAATACGAGTAAATGTTCTAGCACTGCAAACTTGGATATTTTTGTTCCCTATTTACTTACGAACCATCGTAATCTAATTTAAGTGTTAAACGTAACCATTAAAAGCCGTTTCCACTCAACCACTGAGTCACTGAGCAGATACTTTGTCCCCTCAGGTTAAACACCAGGAAGCTTTAGATGAGAACAAATGGTTTTTACAGGTTCTCTTTAACAGGTTCTGTGCTGGAGGAAAGATAACGTACCTTCAAGGATGTAAACACACTCTGTGTCTGGAGGATATTTGTTGGGGTAGCTGGGGGAAGTGAAAAGCCCTCCTTCTGCTTCTTTCACCCATGTTCCACATTGACCCGCAGGTTTCACTCCAGAATTGTTCTTTACTACAAATGTGTTACAACAAAACAGAATTGAAGAGATTAAAGCTTTGAGAGCAGATGAAGATGAGCTGGTGGAGATTACCTGCTGAATCCTTCTTCGTTGCCCCAGACAAACCAAGTATGAGTAGACTTGCAACAACTGTGAAAGCAAAGCCATGATTTAGTTATTACAGAGAACACTGTGGAACAAATGTCTTTTCTTCTTTTTGTTCCCACCTCGACTCGCTCTGTTCTCGTGGCTTGACTCAGCAAAAATGTCTGGTTTTGGATTTCATGTAGGGTGCATCAGTATTATGCTAATCTGACTAGAGTTGTAACCTTAAAGCAGGCGTACAGCCACCAAAAACATTACTATGTATTTCATTGTACAGCACAACTGAATCATGTCTCCAACTATTATTTGGTAACCATGAACTTCAAACTGAACCTTTTAAAATATTATTTGTTGCCTTATTTAGCTATTCCTTTCATAGAAAATGTACAGAAGGAGATTATGGTCAACTTCGATGGAGAAAATTATTTTGGGCAAATCAAAGATAAAGTCGAAATGTTGAGATTAAAGTCGAAATTTCGAAAATGAACTAAAAATACAATATCGTGATAAAAGTGGAAGATTTTCTAAAAAAGACAAATCTACTTTTTACCGGTGGTTACCATTTGTAATCAAGTTGGATTACAGATTCCTCCGTGCCACTAGGTGGCAGTATAGATACGATTAAAAGGCTGCAATGTAACTTTAAAAACACTGGCTTTACTAGGCTTCGAGCACTCTGCTTCAAAATCAAACAAAAATGTACAAATTTGCTAAAATTTTGATGGAGAAAATTATTTGGGGCAAATCCTGAAGTGTTGAGAATTTTGAAAAATGAATTATAATTACAATATTGTGATAAAAGTCTAAGGTTTGCTATCAAAGTCAAACAGAAACTGACTAGGGCCAAATCAACATATGACAACAAACATCAGATCATGGCCATGTATCGATGAATGTGTTAAACTATACTTCAAAGTTGGGTTTAATAACAAAGAGATTCTTTCTTTTTCATCTCATAAACAAGGCTTCTTTTCTCTTTAAGGACTTTGAAGAGAAGTTATGAAGAGGTGGAGCATTCAGCCCATCTAGGACTATTGAGGAGCTACGGAAACATATTAGGACCAGTTTGGATGGAGACTGTTGGAGTATATAATGAATTGGCCCTAGTCAGCTTCTGTAGATTTGACTTTATTCACAAACCTTGGACTTTTCACACAAAATGTTATGTTGAGTTTTTTTTGACATTTCGACTTTGATCTCGACATTTCGACTTTGATCTCGACATTTCGACTTTAATCTCGACATTTCGACTTTGATCGCAACATTTCGACTTCGATCTCGACATTTCGACTTTGATCTCGACATTTCGACTTTAATCTCGACATTTCGACTTTGATCTCGACATTTCGACTTTGATCGCAACATTTCGACTTCGATCTCGACATTTCGATTTATTTAATTCTAAACATTTCAACTTTCATCGCAACATTTCAGCTTTATTCTCGACATTTCAACTTTGATCTCGACATTTTGACTTTATTCACGTTATTTTGACCTTAATAATTCTCAAAATTTTAATTTCATTCTTAACATTCCGACTTTAATCTCAGCATTTCGACTTTATTCTCGACATTTTGACAATATTCTAGATATTGACTTTATTCTCGAAATTTAAAGTTCAATCTTGACATTTTGACTTTATTCTCAACGTTTCAACTTTATTCTTGATTTGCCCAAAATTACTTTATCTATCAAATTTGGCCCAAATCCACTTCCGTAAGTGTGAAAACCGTATTTCACTGACACCACTAAAAAACACACATTGTGACCTGTTCCAGGGTTCACTGGCTAATGAATGCAGTGCGTCACAAATTCCTTTCATAATAAAATCTCTAAATAAATATGTGTTTGTTTCTTTCTGCTTTTTTTCTCCCCCCTGTTGGACCTAAATGTGAAGTCAAATAAAACAGATGTTGCCAGTTCTAGGTTTTGTATCAAAGCGCCTTGGCTGATGAACATTAGGATGTCTTACCGTGATGGAAGCTGTGTCCATGTACCATGTCTGTTCCTTTCACAAACGGCTTCAGACTCAACTAATTCCATTTAGATTTGGGAATACTTGAAAAAGAAAAAAAAAACAACAGAGATGAGAGTTCTGAAAAATACACTCAGAAAAAAAACCCCCAAAGAAAATGATTTCTCTCCAACATAAAATCAGAAGAAGGAAAAAAAGAAAGAATCCCGTCACAACTAATCACCAGTTTCGTATAAAACCAAAAACAGCTCCAAACACGATTTCCATCCAAACGTTTCTAATACCCTTTGGTGCGTTTGGTGCACTGAACGGATTAATAGTCCCTTCATCAGCCCAGCTCTAATCGCTCCACCTTTGCGATCTTCTTTTGGAAAACATCATGGACAGATGTGTTTAGTCCCTCTATCAGGAGAGCGGATCCACGGAGAGCGCGTAAAACCAGGCGCTCATCTCCGCGGCGGTGCGTAAAAATCACCAGGAAAAAGACGCGCCGCGCGTGCTTGAAAAAAGCAGCGAAAGCCCGAAGATTTAAGTGCGTTTCCGGTTGGGTTTCATCCGTTGCGCTCGTGTTTCCTTTCCTCTCCGTGTCGCAGCTCCTGTCCAACAGTGGTCGAGTCCCCGCAGAAAGAAGCTGGGGTTAATGTCCCTCCCTCCCTCCCTCTCCGCAGTCCCTGGCACACGCAGACACTCCTGACGCACGCATTCAAAACTTCTCCCGACACGTGCACGCGGAAGAAAGGGCGTGCGTGTGAACATGTGCGTGCTATTGCTGCAGAATGGACACACACACACACACACACACACACACACACACACACACACACACACACACACACACACACACACACACACACACACACACACACACACACACACACACACACACACACACAGGAAATAAATGGAATGAACAAAGAAATACAGAGACATGTCAGAATCAATACAATAAAGCTGCTAAAAGCAGCAAAAAACTGTACATTTTCTTACTTTTAATTAGTCTAACATGTGTGACAAACTCAAGGCCCGGGGGCCAAATCTGGCCGTTTAGAGCATCAAATTCAGTCCACTTCAGAAAGTTAATATGACAGGAAACACATTTAGTAAATTATCAACTAATTCAGTTAAAGATATCCCAGCCCCTACAAATACAATAAATAATTAAAATCCACAATATTTGTAAAGCTCAGATTTGAAATTGTTAAAAAAGAACTCTAAATTTTGAAAAATCTGGCATATAACATATATACACATATATATACATACACAATATGTTTTATACCATTGTTAAGAATGTGTAATAATGATAAATTAATGTAAAATCGAAATGTAAATGTTAAATGTAAATATACATGTTTAATGTAAATATACATGTTTAATGTAAATATACATGTTAATGTACATATTAAATTTATATCTAAATCGAAAGTGATTGACTGACACTGACCTGCACACTTTTTTAGGTTCCTAAACAATTAGCTTTACACTTGACAACTGATTTAACAATTATATATAAATGTAACATTTATATTTATATTGACATTTAGGTTTAGATTTATTTTTCATGTTTACACATTTCTAACAATGATATAGAACATGCTGTTTTACATGAAATTGTGACTTAAATGAAAGGAAAATGAGCTAAATGTTCAAACTGTGTCAGCTATGAAACAGTGACCAGGATTTTACATTCGGCTCCACATAGACATATACAGTCAGTTTGTATAAACCTGACGGGTGGAAGAAAATAGAAGAAAGCAGCATAAAACCGCACGTTTTGTTGGTTTTAATTCATCCAATACATCCGCTCTGTTCCTTACTGCAAGTCCATCAGTGACAAACTAGAACCGTACAACAGCCACCTGCTTCAAAGTTACCTTCAGTCCACTCCTACCTTCAAATGTTTCCATTTTCTCAAAAAAAAAAAAACGTGCAATTCCCTCTAAAAGTGACACAGACACATTGCTTTCCCCAGGTGTTAAAGTCAGGAATGTTTCCAATCTCTGACACACACACACACACACACACACACCTGATGACAAAGCTGATCACAGGCTGCCCAGGGACAATTCAGGGGCTCGAGCTCCCAAAATAGTTTTGGCACCCAGAAGACAATATCCATCTTCAGCTGCTTCTGCTGCAGTGGCACTTTTGGACTTGATCCCTATATATATATATAGTGTATATGCTGTATATGACAACATTCTTCCTGAAAACAGAGGGAACTGCAAACTAGTAAAAGAGTAATATGTATTTGATTCAATTCGGCTTCTTTGATCAAAGTTAGTTTTCTTGACTAAAAATATTCATCATACTTTTTGTCGGCTTCATTTTTTGTCAAAATGTCGAGATCAAAGTCAAAATGACGAGATCAAAGTCAAAATGTCGAGATCAAAGTCAAAATGTCGAGATCAAAATCTAAATGTCGAGATCAAAGTCTAATTGTCGAGATCAAAGTCAAGATCAAAGTCGAAATGTCGAGATCAGAGTCAAAATGTCGAGGATAAAGTCGAAATGTCAAGGATAAAGTGGAAATGTCGAGAATAAAGTCGAAATGTCGAGATCAAAGTCAAAATGTCGCAATGAAAGTTGAAATGTCGGGATACAGAGAGATAACCATAACTGAATTGGTTGGTAATTTACACAATAATTAATTTTTTCTCTGTCATTTGTACTTCCTCCTGCGGGCCGAATGGGATGCTCCAAAGGGCCGAATTTGGGCCCCTACGTCTTGAGTTTGACACATATGCACTGCTGTATGCAAACTATTCTATAGCTCGTAAATGGTTTGTATTATTTGTATTATTAATTATTCTATATATATTTCTAAAAACATCATATTTTGCTTTGTAATGTTACAGTATACAGACATTTGAGACCTGGTGTGAACATCCTAACATTATCAACTTGTGATGGTTATAACTAAAAAAGGTTTATTTATGTCGAGCATCAAGAACAAAAGCTCGTCTCCATAGCTCAACACTAAAGACGTAAACACAGTGAAGGTGACATTCTGATTTTTTGAGCGTTTTTCTGCCTTTTAAAGGAAAATATTGGATTTGTGTATTTTCAGCACTGTACCTTCCTTAGAAAGGCTGAAGCTGTAGATGCTGTTGTTCAACGAACTCCCAGGAAGCCTAAAGTGTTCCTGAAACCAAACCCTTTACAAAGGAAACAAAACAGCTGAATCAAAGTCTAAATGTCACAGGTCTTTTTTTGCACAACCTAAATGCATTATAGGTATGAGAATCTAAACGGATTTCAATATTTGCACAAAAACAAATGTAGTGGACGCTAACCACTTTTGACTGTCTCAGTTGTGAGGAGATGATGAAGAAGCTGACTTTAAAATCACTTTAAAATAAAATCACTTTAAAGTGCACGTTTATGGACTATCGAAGGAAAATAATACATAGATCTGTGTGCATGCTTGCTATGAATCTATGATAACCACATTTATTTATTTTTACAAATAAGATCTACTGTTATCCAGGAAGTTTGGTTTTTTGCACCATATTATCAAGTCATTTAGAAAAAAGAGACAAAAAATGGTGTAAACAGGGGTGAAATGGGATTTTTAAAACCACAGAAATCGGTTAAAAGTTGCAAATTGGAGTGGCCAAAAACGGAGAGAATAAGTGGTAAAAAGGGTTCAAAGTGTCAGTATTGTAGGAACAGTGAGTTTAAACTGGCGAATAAGGGGCATGCAAATCGTGGATATGGTTAAATTGGCAAAAATAAGCATGAAATATGTTGAAAAGAGGTTAAAAGTGACAATAATGGGTCAACATATGTGACATTAGATGGAAAAGTGATGGAAAGGGTTTATAAGTGAAAGTTTCTTTAAAATGCTAAAAATATGCAGAAAAGTCTTTGAAATTAGATGGAAAAAAGGCAGAAATGAGAGTAATGCAGCAAAAATGCATTAAAAGGAGCAAAAATTTGGCAAGAAAAAGTGATGAAAATAGATTAAAATATGGAAAGTTTGTTGTAGTTGCAGAAAAAGCAATAATTGCCCAGTTATTGGCTTTGTAACGACACTTCTTGTTCTAAACTAAAGCTACAGCTGTAAATCAGGACTGAAATTAAACTTTTTAATGATGCATTGCACCAAAAACATGGATTAAATCCAATATATTTGTCATTGGAGGCTCGGAGGAATTGTGTAAATGCTGTTGATGCTACACTGGCTGTCTGAGCCTTAGGTGACAGTCAGTCCTCCTTTATCCAGGCTCTGCACCTTTCCTGGAGGTGGTTGGAAAAATGTTTCCATCAGCTGATTCCATAAATGACCCGAGGCTGCTTTTTAGTTGAGGTGATAGGATGCATAATGCTCCCTGCACACTCCCTAAACTACCCAATACTATCCCCAACCATGAAGATTAAAGTGTGAAAGACACCTCATTTAAACCTTGAGAGCTTTTTATTGCAAAACACAAAATAAATATATACTGTACTCCATTCTTTTCTATATCTATTCTAAAATAAGTTTATGTTGAGAGATTCAGGCAATTTCAAAGTAATAACTGAATTAATAAAAGTGCTAAGTGAAATATTTTTTTTCATCCCCAAATCAAAATGTGAGAAAACTGACATTCAAAAAAAAAAAAAAAAAATCAATTTCAATTCCATAAAGGAAAATTAAAAAAAGTGTAGTTTGCTGGACAAAAGTGATCAAAGTAATCTCAGATATGAAATAATAAGCATTAAGTAATTAGAATACAAACAAAGTTAACTGTATTCCCTCACAGTTACAGAAAGAAAAAAAATGTAGATTATTTATTAGGATGACAAATTAAATGAATTCAATTACGATACATGTTCTAAAATTTAAAAGAGCAAGCCTTTTTAACATTTAATCGCATATGTCGGACATATCCAGAATGGAGTTGTTGATATCTGAAATGGGAAAATACAAGGAGTGGGACTCAATTAAAAAAAAAAATCTAATCGTGCAAAAAAAAAAAAAAGTGATTAACTGCATTATTTTCTTAGTGTGTTATTTTTCGGAAATGACTTAATTCCAATTAATTCAATAAAGTCCTAACCCTAGTTAAAACATCTTGCCATAGCGTTCGTCACAGGTGTTCCTCATCTCCTGATTATCTTCCCTCACTATTTAAGTGTTTTCACACAATGTGGGTCATTGGCCACGTTTACATGGGAGCTTTAATTCCTCTTTAATTTAGAATAAGAGTAAAATCTTCTTTAAACTGACCTTGTAGATACATTATTCCAAATGCAAATTTAATTCTGAATTAAACTTAAATCTTAATTAGGTGGCCGGTTTATTCCCATTTTATTGCATTTTTCCTCATAGACGTGAATACGTCACGTTTTCCCCTGTCCAATCAGACCCCCAGACCTAAAGTGGAATTAAATAAAGCAGTCTGTAGTCTTTGTCTCCAGTTTATAATTAGTGCCTTTGATCATCCTTATTTTGTACTTTGTTGTTTTCCGTTTTGTAATTAAATGAACATTATCTGAGCCCTCCAACACTTCATAAACATGACAAAGAGCATCAGCTCCAGACTAAAAGCACTGGAAGATATTTGTCTTGTCTTGTGAATCATTTCTTTCTTTGTTTTGTTTTGTTTTGTTTTTACCCACGTAGGTGATTCACCAGTGATTCAAAGATTATTTTGTAAAGAATGAACAAAGCAGTCAAGGAAATTGTCTTTTATAAATGTACTTTTCTTGTTGTTTGCACAAAGATTTGAACCAGAGGCCAAGTAATTGACATTGAATACTTGATACTTGACAACAGATTACTTACTTTAACATCACTTTAACATATTTCAAGACTTCAGTGACATGTTAATTATCAAGTTTAGCACATGGTTTTCCTGCCTCGTCTGTATAATGTTCCTCTAGTAGAAAAATAAACAGGACGCTACAATGCTAGCGCTATTTGGTGTCTGTAAAAGAAGCAATGAGATATGGCTGAGTTGGAAATGTCTCACTTATATACTATACACTGCAAACTCAATGAGTATATACTGTCTACTATACACTATAGTATGATTAGGATGATCAGCGTTCCCACTGAAGTATAATTCCAAATTTCGCAAGATGCATTTGGGTACTACAAGGAGAAAAACCTGAATCACACTCAGGCTAAATATCTGTTGATTCTCCAAATATGAAGGTTCTGACCCAACCTTGGGGTCACAAGACATTGGGAAAGGGTCTCCAGACACCTTCAAGAAACAAAGAATTTTTTTTTAACAATTTGAGCCCATTTTTGCCTGTTTTTCTGAAACTACACTAAACTCTTGCGATATTTTTGCTCCTTTTAATGCATTTTTGCTACATTACTCCCATTTCTGCAACTTCTCCATCAAGTTCCAACGCCTTTTCTGCACATTTTTTACACTTTCAAGACATTTTCAGCACTTATAAACCCTTTCCACAACTTTTCCCACCTAATGTTGCATATGTTGACCCATTATTGACACTTTAAAACTCTTTTCACCATATTTAGGCCTGAGCACCACGAGCTGGCAAAGGGCCTCTTGCTCTCATAGTGGCTATTTCCAATTTAATTTTAAATTTGCCCCCAAGTACGCCAAAAAAGCATTACGAGATAGGAATTGCCAAAAAAATGTAATTCATCGTAGATTCATGAAAATTGGCAGAGAAGTAGACCATGACAAGACAAGTGAAAAATATTATTAAGACCACGCCAAAAAACACACAGGAAGTCCAGAATCTTGAATTGAAAATTGTAAATTGCCATTTTCGCTCATGTTGTATTTTAACGCATTTCTCCTAGGGCGTTTCACTGGAGATCATCTAAAGAAGTGGGACACCGAAAGTGATCCATAGATTTTTGGTAACTTTTATGGTGTTTGCAGAGCAGAGCTGTGAATTTGGGGAAAAAAATATATAAAATGCTTCCATTTGTACATACAAACTCCGATTTGCATCAAATGTGAATTCGTTGTTAAACGACGGCCCTAAACAAGCTCAATGTGGAAAAATGAGCTATTTACAAAAGTGTTTAAAAAAAACTAATGCAAGACAAGAAGAAATGCTTTTATTTTGAAAATGGGATGTTTGATTTTGAGCTTGAAGCTGGCCCCAGGAACATATTGTGTGTAGTATGTTAGTGTGAATAGTACGTGAGTGTGAGTAGTATACGTGAGTGTGAGTAGCATACGTTAATGTGAGTAGCATACGTTAGTGTGAGTAGCATACGTTAGCATGAGTAGTACGCTAGCGTGAGTAGTACGCTAGCGTGAGTAGTACGTTAGCGTGAGTAGTACGTTAGCGTGAGTAGTACGTTAGTGTGAGTAGTACGTTAGTGTGAGTAGTACGTTAGTATAAGTAGTACGCGTTAGTATGAGTAGTACGTTAGTATAAGTAGTACGCGTTAGTATGAGTAGTATGCGGTAGTATGAGTAGTATACGGTAGTATGTGTAGTATGCGTTAGTATGAGTAGTATGCGGTAGTATGACATTTACTCAACAGTCTTGGATTTTAAACCCTCACTTTTGACCAAACTAAAACTACTTTTGGAAGCTGATTTTTCCTTCATACCTGCAACACCTGGAACAGGAAGCTCTGATGATGCAGCTGTTGAACTCGAGATTGGAAAAAAAAAAAGAAAAAAAAAATCACATTTCACACCTGATGAACTCATGAGTGATTGATTCATTTTCTCGTGAGGAATTTTAAATGGTGCTTATGTTTTTCCTTGAACTGCACCACACGTACTCTCTGCTATCTTTTCAACACTCGATCTCACCTTTCAATCACATCGGCTTTAACCATCCAGCAATTAATCTGAGCCCGAGAGCAGCAGCTGCACTGCCAATGAGCGTAGATGTCTCTTTAATTACTCCACACATTTATGCTCCAACACTATCTCCTTTTTCTTTTTGATGTTTTAAACGTAGATTGTAAAAATAAGTAAATGACTGGACCCTTCCTGTTTATAAGAAGCTATTGAGATAGAGGGAGCAATGATGAGCTCTTTGTGAAAGAGACCCTTAAGCACTTTGCATTTCATCTTTTGACCTCATTATCTTCTCCGTGGGAAGCCGACATGGACACCGTGGAGTGACATTCAGTGTGTAATAACACCAACGTTGGTGTGAGGATGGACTGCCACAACAACACGTTTTTTCCTCACTTTTTAATTATGAAACATGGACTGAAGCCAGTTTTAAAGGCGATAACCACAACATATTAGAAGCTGAAGATTGAAAGAAACCAAAGAGCAGAGATTAAAACTCAAAACAAGACATAGGCAACTGGAGGCCCAGGGGGCCACATGCGGCCCTCGGTCTAATTTTATGCGGCCCCCAAAGTAAATGTACAAAATGACAGAAAAATACATAAAACAAGAGCAAGAATACAAAGAATTAGAACATTGCAGGAAAATACAGGAAAAGACAAAAGAAAAACAAAAAAAATGTTCCAGAAACACACAAACAGTAATACACAATATTAATATACAAAATTACAGAATATGACAACAAAAGTACACAGAAAGAGAAGAAAAACTGAAAAAATGACTTTGCAAACCCACAGTACTCACAAACAAGCAAAATGACAACAGAAATACACAAAAATTACTCCAGAGGCAGCACAAAAACACAATATGACTCTAAAAAACATATTTTACAGGAAAAATACACAAAAAGACTACAGAAATACACACAATGCCAACAAGCAAGACAATAACAAACATACACAGAATGACTAAAAAACACACAAAATGACTATCTATTCCTGGTTATTATTGGATTAAATACCAAATATAAATATCTGCTTGTTTATAAATATTTATACATTTCTGTCACCTAGATTATCATTCCATCCTTTAGGTATGACTGCTTTTCTGGTTAAATCTGGGCCCATATTAACAAATAATTCATATAGATTATTAGCAACATAATTTATAATTCATAATTTTCACTGTTTATGTAGAAGAAATGTGGAGATTTGTTTTGTTTTACTCTTTTTTGTAGAGTTCCACAGAAAGTGACTTTTCAGAGGCCAAAACTCTGGAAAACAGGCAAGTTTGGGAAAATAATGATGCTGCATTCAAAGAACCTCAGAAATCTGCATTTCATTCAGGGTATAGGTTATGGATAAGGTGATTAATCCCATTGACATAAATCCTATTGCTATTCTTTCCTTGCAGCTTCACACACATTTAGGCGACACAGCACGAAAAACATGGAGAAATTGTTTTTTTTTTTCATAAAATGTTATTTCATATAATAAATATATCATTTAAATGAATTGTTGAGGTAAAATGAACAATTACAACCTCACGGAGACAAAACAAATGTGTTAAAAAATATGATCAACCACAGAAAATAGTTTTTAGTTGTATCAATCCATCTATCCCAGTGCCTTTAGATTTATTCTTAGAATATGTATGACTTCTTTAGATCATTTGTCCAAAAAAAAAAAGAGGGCACACATTACAGTAGGAAAAACTAAAATGAGTTTGTTGGACTGCTTCAGAATTGAAATGATAATGATATTTTCTATGATATTTTCTATTAAACGCAACAGAATAATAGGGACAACGTTGTCATTTATTGTAAAACATGGAAGCACATGGAAAAATGCACTATTTCTCATCGTAAATCATAAATCACAGCAACGATGTTCAAAATGAAATGGATATCTGAAATGAACACACTACCAAATAGAGCAGATGGTGAATAATAGGTCATCCAAAACCATGCAATATGGTGTTTAAATATTTTACCTCTTGCAATATGGCCAAACGTTCAAATACATCCTTTTTTATAAGCTGTCTTGTGTAAAAATATGTAGATATACAGATTATTTAGGACGTTTGCTTTATTACACTTTGCTGAAAATGAAGTATCACATTTTTGAACCTATTTTTTGTTGCGTAATGGTGTGTAAAAAGCTAATGTTGATACAGAAGAAGATAAACTGATGGAAGTGTCCTTTGCTATCAGTTACATTGTGCACAGCAAGGACTCTGGTCTCACACTGGCTTAATGTGAAATGGTCAACATTTACTCTAGCTTTTTCATTCTTTTTTTTTAACCGTTAGAAAATGCATCATAAACCTGGAACTATCAGCAGCAGCGACCCTCGACCTCGCTCCCAGACATTATCTGTGTAATTTGTACATAAGAGATTCTTCGTCAACATTATTGCGGCGCTCACCATTACATTATCTAATCACTGCAGCTTCTACACAAACGCTCCAGCACTGGGACGTAGAAAAAAAGGGAGTGAACGTAATGTTTGCAAATACGTACAAAAAAAACAAGGTTGTCGGGGGGGAGGGGGGGGGGGGGGGGGGGGTGGAGGAAGTGAGGAGAGCAGAAAGAAAGGAAGAATAGGAAGTAGAGGAGAGGAAAGTGGAGGAGGAGAAGGTGATTAATGGTGACTATAGAGGAGGTGGCCAAGGTGGTGAGAGAAATTAACAGAGGCTTAGCTAGCAGCGGACTGCGGGGAGAGGAAAGGTGCCTCACAGGCCCAAACCGACTCTTACTTTGACTTATCAGTGTGTGTGTGTGTGTGTGTGTGTGTGTGTGTGTGTGTGTGTGTGTGTATACTCATGCAGTTAGAAACAGAACCTGTGCTGCATCAGTTGAGAGTTTGCAAGTGTATTCAGTAACACTGAAAAACTCCTTTTTATACCTTGTAGAAATATGATTACTAGAGCTGGGACTTTAACGCATTAGTTACAATTAAATAATTACAGAAAAATAATACACAAAAAAAAAAAAATGATATATATATATATATATATATATATATTGTTTTTTGGCCTCCAAAAAGCACGGAACCTTTCTCATTGCACGAGTTCCCGATACTATCCATAATACTGATGCACAACACAAGAAACAGGAGAACCACAGGAGTTAATATTTTTTTAAAATTTAACTGATCTAATAGATACACCAACAACTCAATATTATGAAGTTTATTATGTTTCAGCTTTGCCATACATTTACATATTATCAGGAAGGTAAAAGTTTTATTAACAAAGTTCTATAGTTTTCTTTTTTGACCTTTAAACTTCCAGCTGTGGATGGACAACTTCATCACAAAGCTAAAAATTAGGGGCGGGACTTTAATGCTTTAATCGTGATTAATCAACTACAAGAAAATTAACGCACTTTTTCTTTTTGCACTCCATACAGCGTGGTACCTCTCTCATCGCACAAGTTCCCAGTAATCCCATAATACTGATGCACAGACTACAATGGGAAAATGTGAGAAGAAGCCATGCTATGCTTTGTGTGTGTTAATTTTAGTTCAAATAAAACACATTGAGTGGAAAACTAAAGCCCAGTTGTGTAAAAATTGTCCAAGAAAGAGTTTGTTGATCACCAGAGCTCTTCTAGCCTCAGTTAGCACCTCAGTGCTAAACATGTAGCAGCTAACACCTCAATGTAAACATGTAGTGGATTTAATTAAAAAAAAACATCAGCATGAAGATCCTCCTGGATGATGAAACGTCCATGAAGGTTCAGAGAGGGATTTAAAAACAAAGGATATAGGAAGTTATGGGTAAAATAAGTGAAATTTCTGGATGAATAAATGTTGTTCTGCTTTTCTGTAGCTGGTCTTTACATGTGTACATTAAATTTGATGCCTTTTTAAACCTTATGGACAATAATACGTTATTTATCTACTATATTGGAAATTAAAATATGGTCACCCTAACTAACTAAGGCTATAGTTCCCTATATGATATGAAGTTTATTATTTTTAGCGCTAACGTATATTTACTCATCATTAGGAAGGTACAAGTTTTTGCCAATATTGTTTTTAATGCGAACAAATAAAAATGTGTTGTCATTTTTGTCCTTTTAACTTCCAGCGATGGATGGACAACTTCATAGCGAAGCTAAAACATGAGATAAACATCCCCAGATAGCTATAACTAGAGTAAATACTCCCTTTCTGCGTTCTCAGGGAAACTGATTATTGTGGTGCTTAGTCACACACACAGCTCAGTAATTTAATGCATCATTGCTACGAATAGCAAAGAAATGTAACGTCTCTAAACGCGTCAATAGAAGATATTCGCTCTGTCGTGTTTGGCTCTGTTGAGACAGAGAAGGTTATTTGTTAATTGCTTGTTTGGACTGGATCTGTTCGTCTATTATTGACAACCCACAGCCAGAGTGACGACAACAGTGGTCTCTGAGGTCCTGAATTCATTCTCCATCTAATCAAGTGGTTGCATTTAAAACCCAATGTTTCCAGAAAGTGAATGGTGACTGATTGTTCAGGCCAGGTCTGTCATTTGGGACCGTGTGTTTACAGCGTTTGTCAGCTAAATGTTCAGCCACACAGAAGCAACCCGTTTATTTTGAAAATGGATTTTCAACAGAGAAACTGCTGAAGGATAAAGAAAAATACATCATTGGCCGTTCGTAGGTAAAAGTTCATACATTAGCTGAAATTGTGTTATTGACCAAGAATTCAAAAATAAGTAACGAGATGTTTCCACTGACATTAGCCACAAAAATAGATTAGGCACTTTTGGATTGTTTCATTCTACATATCCTAGCTTTTATGAGAAAAAAAACACACATTTTAATGTAAAATGTGTGAAAAAAATTAAATTAAAAAAATATAAATAAAACAATCAAACATGTGTCCAACGGTTTGCAGTATTTTCATTGTTTCAACACGTTGTTTCCATCTGTACTAAAGCATTACTTTATATCACGTGTCAAACTCAAGGCCCGGCAGCCAAATCTGGCCCCTCAGAGCATCTGATTTGGCCCATGAATCATTGTGTAAATGATCAAATAATTCAGTTGTAAATTGTTGTTGAAAGAACTCAAGTTTTTTTTCTAAAATCCTGCAATTTTTCCACAAAATCCCACAAATGAAATAAAATCTGATCGAAAAATAAATAAATAAATAAATAAAAGGACATTTAAGTATCTGTCACGTATTGCTTGGATATTATTGTTGCTGCCTTCCATACTTTGTCTAATTTATAACTGGAAATGTGCAAACTTGGAATCATTAATGTTGAAATTGTTTTATTTTATTAATGTTCGTCTCTTGTAGGACCTGCCACTCACGGCTGAGCAGAGTTGGTCTGCGCTGTGATATAAGCTCAGAAGATAATTTTTTTTACTTTTGAAGAGATAGAGATACACAGTTCGACATCACCAAATGAGCATATACTGTCTACTATATACTATAAGTATGATTAAGATGGTGAGCATTCCCACTGAAGTATACTTACAAGTTTCCCAAGATGCATTTGGAACCCACAGCGTCAAAAACCTGAAGCACACAGAGGCTAAATATCACGTTAGTATGAGTAGTACGTTAGTATGAGTAGTACGTTAGTGTGAGTTGTACGCTAGTGTGAGTAGTACGTTAGAGTGAGTAGTACGTTAGTGTGAGTATTACGTTAGTGTGAGTAGTACGCTAGTGTGAGTAGTACGCTAGTGTGAGTAGTACGCTAGTGTGAGTAGTACGCTAGTGTGAGTAGTACGCTAGTGTGAGTAGTACGCTAGTGTGAGTAGTACGTTGGTGTGAGTAGTACGTTGGTGTGAGTAGTACGTTAGTGTGAGTTGTACGTTAGTGTGAGTAGTACGTTAGTGTGAGTAGTACGTTAGTGTGAGTAGTACGTTAGTATGAGTAGTACGCTAGGATGAGTAGTACGCTAGGATGAGTAGTACGCTAGTGTGAGTAGTACGTTAGTGTGAGTAGTACGTTAGTGTGAGTAGTACGTTAGTGTGAGTAGTACGTTAGTATGAGTAGTACGCTAGGATGAGTAGTACGCTAGGATGAGTAGTACGCTAGTGTGAGTAGTACGCTAGTGTGAATAGTACGCTAGTGTGAATAGTACGTTAGTATGAGTAGTACATTAGTGTGAGTAGTACGATAGTGTGAGTAGTACGTTAGTGTGAGTAGTACGTTAGTATAAGTAGTACGTTAGTATGAGTAGTACGTTAGTGTGAGTAGTACGATAGTGTGAGTAGTACGTTAGTGTGAGTAGTACGTTAGTATAAGTAGTACGTTAGTGTGAGTAGTACGTTAGTGTGAGTAGTACGTTAGTGTGAGTAGTACGCTAGTGTGAGTAGTACGTTAGTATGAGTAGTACGTTAGTATGAGTAGTACGTTAGTATGAGTAGTACGTTAGTATTGCTGAATCATGATTGTACCAAACGTCCAGAACAGAACTGTGCTTGCTTTTTACTTTTAAAGAGAGAGAGAATAACCGTACAGTTTTTTCTTTGCCATTCTTGTAATCTTTAATCTCAAATACAAATGCATGGTTACATAAAAGGGTTTAAAAATTCTGAAACTACACTCTAGAATAGGTTGTTAAAAAAATAAATAAATAGACAACCCACTTTATTTGTGACGCACTTATTAAAGGAAGATGATTCATTTTCTGTGCTGTTATAATGAATCGTTCAGACAGGCTTGAAGGAAATGATTGGTTGAACTTATCAGGGCTGCTGCTGTCTAAGATATTTCCTGCGCTATTTTAAGGTATAAACCCTGCGAACAATTATAAAATGCAATTGTTCACCAGTAATCGCCTTCATTCTTTTAATTGGAGCAATGCAAGTCATTTTTATGCAGATAATGTGATGAGATACACTTAATTAATGGCACCAAAAGACAAGCTTTTGTCCATATTTGAAATATATATTTAAAGCCAGGGATGCTCAGACTACAAATTAATATTGGTACTGCAGCAATAAAGAAAAAGAAAAAGAGAAGCTCTTCAGATGAGTCCAGACATTTCATAACGTGTAGTCATTTTTCCTGCATTTGAAGTTTTTCTCTTGGATTTCGTCCTTACATTTTTAATATTTTGAGCAGAAACTCCAAATATTCTCTTCTTTCAGATTCACTCGTCTGCCCTGGTCCATTTATGGCCCAAATATGTTCATCCAGTAGTTCTAGGGAGTCCGGCTGTAATCAGCTTGCATAAATCTCTTTGATGATAGCCACTAGAACATCTGCCGGTGCGAAGGAGAAAAAAGATCAACTGAAGCAATAAAACGCCTGGCTGAACATATGCTAATGTGAATGTGAGTTGTTTGGAAAAGTTTGCACCAAAGTAAGTGTGACCCCTGTGTCTCTGTCAGTTAAAAAAATCAATATGAGGATCTTTCTAAATGTAACAGAGCTATTATTGTGTGTCCAGTGGGTGTACAGTAATGATCAGCCCAGAGTATTAATGAGACTACCTGGTAAGGGGCGGTCGAGAGTTAAACTGTGACAAAGCAGCTTTGTCCTTCACTGTTTTTATTAAGATAAATGCTTTAGATTGTTAACTTTCAGCTGCAAACACAGGCTCAAAGACAAGCTGTATGTGTTTGATGGCAAAATTAGGTAAAAAAAAAAGACAATTTATGAAATATGACTTACCGTATTTTTCGGACTATAAGGCGCACTTAAAATCCTTTAATTTTCTCAAAAATTGACAGTCAGATGCGCCTTATATATGAAATTAATATGTCAAAATGTTTTCGTAGAACTTTGGTAAACTTTGAAGCTGCACCTCTTGATGGATTTTTGGTGCTTTAGGGCTACTGTAGTCAGGCGCCTCGTGGAGTGATACTGTATATACCTGTACTGTGCTTCAACATACTGAACTGAAAAAGTGAGTGTATTGTTATGTATTTTATGTGTTAAACCTGAACAATGTTGAGAGTTATTGGTAATGAGTTGAATAAAGTTTGACTTATGTGACTATTTTGTTTCGCTTAATAGCTCTTAATAATAATAATAACAATAATAATAATAATAATAATAATAATAATAACAATAATAACAATAATAATAATAACAACTACAACAACCCGGTGCGCCTTAGTATGAAAATAGACCCAGTCAGACCCATTCACTGATAGTGCGCCTTATAATCCGGTGCACCTTATAGTCCGAAAAATACAGATACGGAAATAAGCAACAGAAGTTAAGTTTGTGTTCTTTTCCTGTCTCCGCAACTCCACATCCCACAATGCAATGCCCAAATATGTCCACAAAGGTAGCATTGAGAGTGGCGATTAAAACTAACTTCCAAGCAGCAATTACAACCTTTAGTCTTATTTAGTTTTTGAGCAAATTACCTTTGATTGAAATCTATATTATCTGATCCTCCACTGTGTTTACAAAAGGTCTAAAATCTTTGAAATGTACTTGTAGATCTATGTCTAACAAAACACGTTATTTTGCACTATATTCATTTAATTAACTTTTAAAAAAATGGGACTACTATACAGTTTTAGAGCCTGTGTTCCTCCATCTTGAAATCACATGATTGATGATGTCACAGGGCCCCACTGCCTGTAAACATCCCATTGTTTTCTAATGGAGTGAAACATTCAGCCTGATTTTTAGATCATTTAACAGCTTTTTCAGTCAAAATACAAATTTGTGCTGCTTTCGGATGCTGTAAATAATCAGGAAAAGTAAAACATGCCGATGTAAACCTCTTGTTTACAGAACGAGGATAAAAACAGTTGTGTGACCCGAAAAATGATCTTTAGTCAGTAAGTAAACTTTATTTATAGAGCACTTTTCACAGGTAAAAACCACAAAGTGCCGTACAAACATTTCAGTATCATCCCATCTAAAGAAAACATGGAAAAAGAGTCACAAATAACATGGGAGAGAAGAACTGGAGAATTGTGGGTCGCCACGGGCATTGGAGGCGCCCTGAATTTAGATGAAAAATGGGAAAAACAAGTGAGGGGAAAAAGTAGATTTTGAACTGAATTCCTTAAAGGAGAGTAAAGTACAAAAAGCAGGAAAAAACCATAGCACGTGGGTACAGTAGGTACAAATCAGGCTGAATGTGAAATCTATGGGATGCTTACAGGCAGTGGGGCCGTGTGACATCATCAATCACGTTATTACAAGATGAAGGAACGCAGGCTCTAAAACTATAAAGTAGTCCCGTTTTTAAAAGTTAATTTAAAAAAAAAGTTTTAGGCCACATTTGTTTAAAAAAAAAAAAGAAAAAAGTAAAAGATCCTTTTAAGATGTTTAGCCAGTTTGTTATGAAGAAACTTAGATAAACACATGACGTTTCTGCTCCACTAAAGATAAAGATCACAACAGGAAGGTGAAAATGCTGTATTTAGAGACGGTTGATTGGCTGTGCTTTCAGATTGACTTCATGGCTGTAAGTCGTCCACTCTTCCTCCCCATGAGTCCAGCTGAGTTAATGGTGTGTGGTTGGAGTGGATGGATTTCTCTCACTGGATAATTGAACCATTTTGTGGGTGAGAAAACCACCCCATGGAGCAGTGGGGGTTCAGGAAGCATACACAAAACTATCATCATCATGGTGGAGTTTAAAACAGCAGAAGAAGAAGCCCCGCTGAGGGCTGACGAACAATTTGCCTTTCAATTACAACTTCTGCATTCCCCACAAGACAATTGCATTACATCTTTGTTCAGCGAGACCTTTATGAAACAGCCTCCTCCACTAATCCAGCACAATTCATGGTAATATAGAAAAACACTGTGGAATGCACTTAGTTTTTGGTCTTTATTTGAAATTATTAAACACAATGCAATTAGACTTCCAGCACCGGTGGAGCTTCTGAAAGTAAATCGTTTTCTGCTGATACTTTTTAGTTTTAGGGGAAGACATCATTATTTAGTTCCACTGCAGTGTTATTGTTGCAGTCTGACCAAACTCAAAGTAAAGATTTCTGCTCCCATGTGTTTAAAGCCTTTGTCACAACAAACTGTCACTGTGTCTTTGTGGCGAGTTTCAAGGTGTGTGTGTGTGTGTGTGTGTGTGTGTGTGTGTGTGTGTGTGTGTGTGTGTGTGTGTGTGTGTGTGTGTGTGTGTGTGTGTGTGTGTGTGTGTGTGTGTGTGTGTGTGTGTGTGTGAGTCCTACCCAAGAGGATGTTGCAGTGTTTTGGAGAAGCAGACAGAGTAATATTTTTTCTCTCATATCCTAACAGAATAAAAGCAATATTTATCATCTCTAAAATACTTTTTTACTCAAAAAACCATAAATGTGCTTCTTTAACAAATTCAGGCTTTGTCTGTTTTTCTTTTGGAAAATAAAATTATTTTGGGTTTTTTTACCCAATCTGTGAGGAAAGCAAGGTAACATCTTTAGTTTCATCTGATACAGTAATAGATCTAAGTACCTTTCACATTTGAACTGATACTCTGTACCTGTGAACCGGTATCCGTAATAATAAACGATACCGATTTTCAGTACTTTTGTGTGGTAATAAATGGTAAATAATAAAATTTCAAAACTTTCTAATTTACTATTTTAATTTTGCATAATAAGAGTAACAAACAACTTTAACAAATATATCAAACCAACATCCAACTGTTTGCATTGTAGCAACATTTGTTTCACACATCATGAAAACTCTGAACGACAACTACGCTGTTATTTTTTTTAGATTATTTTTTAAATATTGCACAAATTAAAAAGCAGCTCTACGTGACAGAGCTCTATATTGCAAGTATTTCACTTGCATTTGTTCACATAGATGAAAACCTGTGAGGTAACGGCAAAAATGAACTGATTTATAACTCGGCCGAAGCCCGGTCTGATTCCTGAGTCTACGACTCTGAAAGCTGAGTCAGCATCTTTCCGTCACCCCTTGTCAGCAAAAAGAACCAAGTTTTCGTTCAGTGCTAGTGCCAGAGCTTAGTTGGTTCTAATCCTATTTGTCGTAAGAACCGTGCGTGGGAGGAGCCTGTTTTTTTTATTTTTAATTTGGCTCGTGTAGCCGCGAGGTGAAGGAGAGTCTGCAGCGAACATTAAAAAGCAGAGCCATACTTTACACTTTTTTCTATCAACCATCAATAAACCCCAACTGTCGTCATTATGCTCTTGTGCGTGCAATGTTGTGTTCAGGTACTATACAAGAAATTGCCTCCTCTTCCACTCTCTCACAGTCACAAAGATGCATTTAGGCACCAAAATATGGTATCGTTTAATTTTACTTGAATCAGGACTAGGAATTCGGTCGGTACCTAAAAAAGAACCAAATTTGACACCCATCTCTAGGTGCAGAACCTATAGTCGTGCATCATTTTACACAAGGAACTAAGTGTTTTCCTCCTATTATTTACTTAAAGCGGCTGGAGACAACACGCCCACCACAAGTAAGGAGCCAAAAAGCGCGTATGTGTGAATGAAGGCAGGTTGAAGGAAAGGAGGCGATGTCATTTTTTTTAGGGTCGTCTACAATCACGTAACATGGAGTTTTCCCAAAGCTTAAAATGTAAATGTCATTGAAATCCGTGAAAATGATAAAGTTCACTTTTAATTTCAAACGTCTTCATTGATAAACAATGTAACAGGTTGATTTGATCAGATTATTGCAGTGTGACTGAGTCACAGTTAAAATCTCTTTCCTTGATCATCGTCTTCATCATCATCATCATCATCATCATCGCTGTAAAACGTGACAGAGTTAGATGATGGAGATATGATGAAAAAACGCATCCACACAGCGTCCAGAGTGAAACAGAACTATTAACTTCCATAATATACAGTTTCAAATATAAATAGTTTAAAGTGACCTGAGCCTCAGTAAAATGTGTGGGAACAGTTTGTGGTCCATCCTCATCTGCATATACCAGCTTGTTTCACTCTGTAGTGGATCAAACTGTGACTTTACGTTGAACATAGTATGAAAATAGTTGAATCACTGTGACCAACGTGGACAGAAGTCTGTGTCAGTCAGAGTTTTAATTAATCACGCAGCAGCAGCTGAGTGATCACAGCTGCTGCTGCGCGACGCACGAATCCATGTGGCTACAAATGTAACTAAGTCCATATTTCTAGTGCAATATAATGTTTCGCCTTATGGGGGCGATGCACTTATTCCAGGGTTAGAAGTGTGTAAGAAAAAAAGGACTTATGCACACCAGAGAATGCGCGTAAAGCCAGATTTGAATGGGAACGCCCACATTTCAGGGCTGCTCCACCCACAGTGCGTATCTGGGATGAAGGCGCGCAGCGACTGATTTAAGTACAGGAGGAGAATAGCACACAGCCACAAACAGCGCAGCTGCGTGGCTTTTTGGACTTACGCACATGGGAGAATAGAGCCCTATGTCTTTATCTTACGCTATAGATTTAAACTTCATTTCATTCTAAAATGATGGGAACTTTTATATCATAATTGACATTCTGCATTCTCAGTCATTAACTGAATGTGCCAAGTGAAATCAACCTCAATCTTACCCCCCCCCCCAATGATATCAAAGTGCATTGATCCTGGCTGTATACTAATCTGTTATGGGCGACCGGTGGTAGTGGGTCGTCTTCTGATCGAGAGGTTGGGGGTTTGATCCCAGTACCTGACTATGTGTCGAAGTGTCCTTGGGCAAGACACTGAACCCTAAGTTGCTCCCAGTGGTCGACTAGCGCCTTGCATGGCAGTCCTGTCCCACTGGTGTGTGAATGTGAGAGTGATTGGGTGAATGAGCTGATATGTAAAGTGCTTTGAGACTGCTTCAGTGTGGGGATAAAGCGCTATATCAAATCAAGTCCAAGTCCATTTTTATACACCACATGCTGGGAAAACCCACGCATTCTGACTTTCTGAAGGGTTTTTTTTTTTTCACACATCACTATAAACTGCATGTGTTTCAGTGACTTGTGAATGACGACTTGAGTTGCTGCATATGTGAGCCCTGTGTGTGTGTGTGTGTGTGTGTGTGTGTGTGTGTCTCCATGCCACATCACCAGTGAGAGCTGGGTGTAATTACTGTGAATATGCATATTAATGAGCACAAACCTGAATAGTGTTCCACAGCAGTCATTCGCAGTGAGTAATGCTATTCATTTACAGGCAGAATAGTCGATTCACATTTTTCTATCTCACATTTACATGTGATCCAACATTTCTTCAACTCAAACCAAATTCCTGGAGGTTCTCCAGCATGTCTGGATGATACAAGTCCAATGATTTTGAATGTGTAGAAGACAAGGGAGCATTTACAGAGCGGAAACATCTGCCAAGGCCAAATATCCTCTTTGTCAGATATCAGCAATCATGGTACCATTGATCATTCACACTTTAAAGGCTTGGAAGAAGCTTATATCATCTTTAATAACAATACAATAAGTCCAAATGTATGAGCACCCCAATCTTTGGGGACAATTTGTAATGAAAAGCACAATCCAGATCAGATCTGGATGAAACTAAATGTGGGAACATAACTGATTCACATTTAATAAAGATCGATTATGAACAAATAAACTAACTTTTGGAATTTGGCCAATGATGATGGATGACTTTTTATTTTTGGAACTGATCCAGAATCAATATATTGATCTGAACTTCCAACTTCCATGGTGTAATGCCAATCTTTGGTTAAAATTTTGTAAAAATCCATGAAGTACTTTTGACTTAATCCTGCTTACGGACAAACAAACAAACAAATAGAGTTTTAGGATCAAGTGTGTTGTTGCAGAGACAGCTATACCAATGGATCTCAACCTTTTCAGCTCTGCAGCCCCCAAAATAAAGGTTCCAGAGAGCGGGGACCCCCACTGTAGCTGAAGGTGGTTGAACACAGACATGAACATTGAAGAACAGTCATGTGGAGACAGGACCATCTATAAGGGGGATAAAGGGAAGAGATTTTTGGGGTCCATCCATAAAGTCAGTAAAATGATGGTAAATGGACTTGATTTATATAGAGCTTTATCACCACTGAAACAGTCTCAAAGCACTTTACATATCAGCTCATTCACCCAATCACTCTCACATTCACACACCAGTGGGACAGGACTGCCATGCAAGGCGCTAGTCGACCACTGGGAGCAACTTTGGGTTCAGTGTCTTGCCCAAGGACACTTCGACACATAGTCAGGTACTGGGATGGAACCCCCAACCTCTCGATCAGAAGACGACCCTCTACCACCTGAGCCATGGTCCATTGTTCTATGAATCTGTGATAACCACATTTATTTATTCATCTGAATGATATCCACTGTTATCCAGGAACGTTTATTATTATTATAGTCATCTTAAAGATGGAAATCCTGGTTTTAATCAAAAATAAAATGGGATAAAAATGACCAAAAATGGTGGAAAAGGAGGTCAAATGGGATTTTTAAAACTTGGTTAAAAGTTGCAAATTAAAGTGGGACAAAAATGGACAAAAGAAGTGGTAAAAAAAATAAGAGTTTAAAGTGTCAATATATGAACAATTAGTAGAACTAATTTGTTTAAACTGGCAAATAATGGGCTTGACAAATCGTGAACGTGGTTAAATTGGCAAAAAAAAAGCATGAAATAATGGGTCAACATGTGATATTAGGTGGAAAAATGGTTTATAAGTGCTGAACATGTCTTGAAAGTGGGAAAAATATGGCAAGAAAAAGTGATGAAAACAGGTTAAAATATGGCAAGTTTGGTGTAGTTGCAGAAAAAGGGTAAAAATGGGTTTGAATTGTTTAGACAATATTTTTAATTTCTTAAAGACATCTGGCGAGCCCAAGGTTGAGAACCCCTGATCTCAACATGCCTCCAGGACTGTGTTTGATAGAGAAGGAAGTCGATCAATACCAGAGGCTGAAACAAAAGCAGAAACTTCCTTGAATTCTAATCCCTGCATCGGTTTCTACAAACGGCTGCACTCGGTTGAATGTCGAGCACAAAAAAAAAGAAAGAAAGTGGAAAAACAATCAGATTAAATTGCCTCAGCTATAGAATACACTATAAGACAAGAAGAGAAATGATTGTTTGCCTTGTGTTGATGGCCACGCAGAAAACAAATTACCAACTGAAGCCGTCACTCAACATTCTTCCCCTCTACATACTGTATCCGTCCTGTTATTTATCATCTTCTCAGACCTGCATATCAACAGAAACAGCAACGCAATCAAAGATGAATAACGGGGGATGTGGGACCTGTTCTTCAGTAAAATGTCATTTGTATTCATGTGAAAGCATGACGTGGTTTGTATGAAAAAAACAAAAAAACAAACGTCAACAATATAGAAACCACTTGGAAATGCTTCCTCTTGTTGTGTTTTTTCCATTGAACTGAATTGAATGAAAATCTTCAACGTTATTCATACATTGTGAAATGAACTCAGCGCTCCGAGCCAGACTGCTGAATAACTAATTGACTGATTCATTTAAAAAACGCCTCTGAGGTTTGTTTATTAGCTGCTTAATTGAATACGGCGCACGAATATTAACTGTATCGGTAGTACTTTTTAGCTTTTTGATAATCATTCATTGTGATCACACAGTCAACAAGTAATTATTAATGCAATTTATACATGACAAATATGGTTTGCAGATGGAAAACAGCCTGTGTGAATGGAAATGAAACATACGGAGATAAGGAGCGACTGACAAGCCTGTTTCTAAACCATTCATCAATATTTCTGCTCTGAGGACAATACAGTCAATTCTTCCGAGGCTTTAATGGTGGATGCTTTCCATTGTCTCGCTTCTCTAGCTACTAAAGGAAAACAACATGTTATCTGTGATTGAATGCTGTATTCTCCTTTTAATAACTTTGTTATGATGGTTTGTAACATTTTCATTGGGAAAAATCTAACAATTCACATGTAAACTTTTCTTCTACTTCATGGTTTTTGGGTTGATGTTATTGTTTATAACTGCCATAGTCACACAAACAGATTGAGGTCAAGGTTCACTGCATGTGTACTAGGGGTGGAAGAAAAATTGATGTGGCAATATATCGCGATATTTCACTGTATGGGGCGCTAATTGTAAAGTTGTGCATGCTAAAACAAACAGCATCTTTTGGCCACATTTAGCAACAAACCATGTTTAAAAAACGTATCTGATTTTTTTTTTTTTATGTTACTTTTGACCAGCTTTACAGCAAATAACATTTAGATTTAACATTTATATTAAACCTTTATAACATTTAGATGGAACGTTTCAATTTAATATTTAACAATTCCATTTAAAGTTAACATTTAGATTTAAATTTTGCATTTATAATTAAATATAACACTTTTTAATTTATTGTTTTTCATTTACATTTAATTTTTAACATTTAGATTTAGCATGTAATATTTACAATTTACATTTAGATTTAAATATAACATTTAGATGTAATGTTTCATTTTCGATTAAATATTTAACATTTAGATTAACATTTAGGTTTCAATTTAACAATTAATGTTTAGATTTTACATTTATATTTATAGATTTTACATTTATATTTAAATATAACATTTAGATGTAACATTTCGTTTTTGATTTATTATTTACATTTAACATTTATATTTAAATGTGACAATTAGATTTAATTTTTAACATTTAGATTTAGCATTTATATTTAACAATGAAATTATATTTTCATGAGGAGAAAAAAATTTGCATTTAAATGTGGTTTTAGCGGTTGATCAAATTGATCCAAAAATAGTCCATTAACCTTCTACAGTTCACTGATTTAGTTTTGTGTGTAAAATATTTCAAACGTAGCAGAATTTGCTGGTTTTGACCTGAAATGTGTTCAGGAATCAGTCCAGGATGCTGATATTTCCTTTACTCGGCACTAGCTTTGCACGTTTATCAAAGACTGTGTGATTCTACGTCAGAAAAGTTATTTTAATCTGCATACATTCTATTACATCTGTTTAATTACACACAGCTGTGGCTGCTTGTTCAAATAAGTGACGTTGCCTCAGGCCATTATTCCCTTTCGTAGGAATATTTCAGAAAAACGATTATTTCTCTCTCCATTCATCAGTGATGACTGAAGGATTTAAACGATGATGAGAGCTAAACATATGAATCCACTAGTGCGACAACTGGGCCGTGAAAGAGTTTTTGTTTCCATCCAATAGCTCGTTTATTTTGAAAAACCTATTATTTTTTGAAAAATGGCATCTTCTGCCTCTGACTATGTCTTGCACCAATGTTCGCTTTAGTTCTGTAAAATCATAAAGTTGAACAAAAAGGATCAAAACACATCCACAGCTTCCCAGAGAAGTGTTTTTTCTTTTTTTTTTTAAATAACCAAAAGTTTCAGGTCAAAGGTTTATTTCTGGTGGTGGACCAGACACACGTCACTACTAAATGTACACATCAAAGCCACTGAGGCTTTGTATACGCAGGTTTATTACCTGGAATTATTAATTAAAGCGTGGGTGCAATAAAATCATCACATATATGCATTGGTTCTTGGGTGACACGCTCTGGAAATATGAAAAAACACTTTTCTTTTTGCTATTTTCATTGGCCCATAACTGCATGTGGGAATGTAAGAAAAAATATGATCTGATTTAATTTAACATATAAAGGTTACTCTTTATTGGGATATAAAACTATTTTTCTTTCTGCAACTTTTTCATTTTTTATCTTGGACCCAAACTTTGTGTTATTTCACCACTCGCGAATATTGAAAATCCTTGACATGAGCTCATTGTAGCTTGACTTTGTGTCTTTTAATAATTTACTGTTTATAAGTTTTTCACATGTCCACCAAATAGGATGTATAGGAGATATTTTTCTATATTCTGAGAGAGTAGGTGGAGCTGTATTATTATACCACATTTCAGTTTCCTATGTGATGTAGTTCCTGAGATATTGGAAGCTGAAAAAGGACACAACCAGATCATGACACTTGATTAAAAAGTTTGAGTTTCAATCAGTGTGTTTTTATCCCTTCTTTTGTTTTTATCCCTGAATACTCCAAAAATAAACTTGACTTTGGGTTTTCTTGAGCACAGGTGTAATATCTACACATTTCTAATTACTAGTAAACCAATAACACCGAGGAGAACATAACCTGCCCTGATTAATGAGGTTTCTGTTTTCCACCCAAACATCTGGCTGTGTGTGATCTCACTCTCAGGAGTCACGCCTCAGCAGGAAAAACCATGTGACAGGTCAGAGGTCACGCGCACCAAACATAGTGTCATGCTTCAAAAGACCCCCCCCGCCCCCCCTTAATGAATAACACGTTCATTAACCTTCAGTCGTGACTATCAGATCAGAGCCCGCTGGAGCAGGAACTCATTTGCCTAATATCAGACGTTATCTCAGAACCAACGCTGGAACAAGGAAGTCAATCAGTAACAGAGTGTGAACACATCGTTGGCTCATTAACATGTGTGAGGTGGTGCGTATCGACTACGCCGTTCATTTACTAACAGTTTCAGGGCCTTGGTTCACTGTTTTTCAGCCCATTTAGAGCCAAAGTTCACCTTTTCATTGACAAAAAGTCACACCACCAACCTAAAATGTTAAAAAATGTAACTTTGTAGCTTATTTTAACAATATTGGTGCAGCAGATTAGTAAAAAATAAATCGTTCTCTTTGGTATAAACAAATGAAATTTGGCACAGATACTCGGGCCAAACGAGGTGTCAACGGAAAGGTCTGGTCCACTCGAGTCCAAATATGTGCATCCCATCCCGCTGTCAGCACTAATCTCACGAGAACCGCCACCCAGGCCATTTCAGGTGGAAAATCTCGCGAGGCTAGTGACGGCGTTCAGTTTAGAGAGGCAGAGGTATGTTTTTATTTATTTATCTTTTAATTATTATTACATTAAAATACGGCGGATATTTATGGGAAAATACTAAGACGGAATGATGGTGGGAAAGAGGGGTAAAATAAGGGAGTTTCCAAGCCAAAACGGGATACATGACACGTACGTTTATTCCCCCTTTCCTTTCCTTTTCTCATGGCCTGACCCAGCGGCGTATGCCAGTCCTTGGTGAGAGTTCTTTTCCAGAGCGTGTCAGCACACTGTTTAAGGGAGAGTAACGGTCCCTTCGGAGAGCTCTTCTTCTCTGCTTCATTGTCTACTACCAAACCGCAAAGTTGGAACTGTCATAGATTATTTTTCGGGTCACAACTGTTTTTATCCTCTTTAAACAAGAGGTTTACGTCAACATTTTTAACTTTTCCTGATTATTTAGAGCAACCAAACGCAGCACGGGTTGGGGCCGTGTGACATCAATCACGTGATTCCAAAATGGAGGAACACAGTCTATAAAACTGTAAAGTAGTTCAATTTTTAAAAGTTTATTAAACAACAAAAACATGCACACACAAATAGCTATTGAGAACAGTGGACCTCTCGGTACGCAGAAACAACCAAAAATAAATACATGGATTTTTTTATATGACTGAATTAATGAAAAACAATTAAATTGTGAATAAATGCATTTTTTTTTTTTTTTGTGCATTATTTTTCAATTAATGCTTTAAGGCTAAATAAGGCAAAGACAAAGATAAATGAGTGTGACAGACTAAATCTCATATAGTTTTGTAAAATGTAAAAATCTATTTATCACCTCTGCATTTAAGAAAGTTTAAATAATAAATAAATATTTGTTCTTAAATCCTAAACATTACATTGATTTGCTGTTTTCTTTTTCCCCTGGTGTGACTGGACTCAGCCTAATGAATGCAGATATTATCATTAAAAAAATACATTCCAACTATTTTGTCTCCATTATCTTCATTATAATTTATGTTCTGCCTGAGGTTTGACTATTTCTGCTTGAAAGCCTCCAGGTATTTGGTTATATTTGCACCTGTGTGTGTATACTAACCTTTACAAACCTTCATTTTTATTCCCAGGCCTGTGTAACAACTAAAAGTAAACCCCCAATGATAAAGTCTGTGTCACTTATTCCCAGTCCACTGCCACCAGTTATTTATGAGCCTTTTTTTGACATTTACTTCTACCCACATCCATTACAACAAAATGTCCTACTATCCTCTCCAGCAATCAACATTTGACTCGTCCCGTCTATATTTAGTTATTACAATGACGTGAAAGGACAGATGCATTCATTTTGAAAGCAGAAAAGTTTTTTTTGTCTGTAAGAAGACACTCGGATGTGAAACGGAGACGGTTTTTGGGTTCGTAATGTACCGTTGGAAAAATGCTTTTGAAGACGTCGACTTGTGGACAAAGCAATTAAAGCTTCTACCTCGACTGTACCTGCTGACTCATCGTTTTCACTGCAGTCTGCTACACATAAATCCATTTGCTATGCTGAGTCTGATTGCTCCAGCTCTTTCTTTTCATTGTGTGTGTACGTAATTGGGAAACGCATCCAAAGACACAATTAACTTATCAAACGAACCACTTTCACGACTCGGTCTGGCCTGTTTTTAAAACAACTGTATTCACAGCGCTGTATAAATAGTCCAACTAAAAGTTTAAAAACAGGGTGACTTATTTTAGGTTAACTGCTGAATCATTGTTTATCCACAAGTTAATTTGGTCACACTTTAGATTAAGATGCTTGTAATAAACCATAATAAGCAGTAATTAATCTATTAGGAATCAGAAAAAGTTTTATTCGCCAAGTACAGTTTGAAAAATACAAGGAATTTAACTTGGCGGATGGTGCAAAGAATAGAAAACAATAAAAAAAAACAGAAATAATAATAAAAAGGCAGTCCAACATCCCCCACCAGTGCAAATAAACGTGACAACATGCAAGATTCTATGCAAACTTGAGCAATAGGAACTTCAACAACTGACCTATGAAGAAACAGAAACATATCCAAGCAAAAACAATTAATGATACTGACTCGGCAGAGGGCCTAGAACATTGTTTGGAGGATCAAAATTATTTTTTATAACTATTGATCAGGCAAATGTGGATATTGTATGTGCAAAGTTTGGTGCAGATAGAGCCTAAACACTAGGAGGAGTTCAAAAAGTAGGTTTTTGATTTGTAGTAACTTACAAAGAGCAATAACGCGTGGATATAAAGTTCATGAAGATGTGAAAGTTACCGTCCAAAATGTGTTTGCACCCATTATAGCACCACCTGGTGGCACACTATCTGGTATGGTGGTCTGTGTGCTCTTATATATGTACCCTGTAAATTTCACAGCCCTCAACATAATACTTCAGCTGAAATAAATGTTCGTTGGTTGTAATAAGCCACACCCACTTTGACCAACCACAATTAACATCGAGATATGGCCTCAGGAGAGACCCAGGGTCATACCCACCAAGTTTGGTAAACCATTTGTGTAAAAACATATTGCGCACGAACTTACTTAAAAACAAACGTAAAAACTTTTTTGCGTACAAACTTACGTAAACTGTGTAAAAACATATTGTGCACAATCTTACTTAAAACAAACGTAAAAACTTTTTTGCGTACAAACTTACGTAAACTGTGTAAAAACATATTGCGCACAATCTTACTTAAAACAAACGTAAAAACTTTTTTGCGTACAAACTTAAGTAAACTGTGTAAAAACATTTTGTGCACAAACTTACTTAAAAACTAATGTAAAAACGTTTTTGCGTACAAACGTATGTAAACATTTGCGCACAAACAAAAAGTTTTGCGTACAAACTCACGTACACTTTTTGCAAAAAATATTTCACGCACGAACTTATGCAAGAACCTTATACAGTACATACAAACTTGCGTAAACTCTTTGTGAAAAAACTTGTTACATTTTTAGCAAAAACTTTTAACATTTTGGCCTCAGCATCTTGTTACAATATTGACCAGTTCTAACATTTTGGGATTTATAAAGAAAAAATTATAATAATAATATTTTGGGCACTTTTCCATTTTTCTTAAATAACAAAACATGTCTCGTTACAGTTTGAGTCATTACATATCGGGCGCTAACAAGGACAATTGAAAAGCACCATTAGAAAAGCAAAATTGTCCAAAAACTAACCAGATTAATGAACAAGCTTGACTAGAAACTGTAGAAGAACCAGAGTCCCACACATAACAAGGAGGCATCTTATTTTTGGTGTGAAACTCACTGTGATGTCCAATACAACCTGGTGAGTGGAGATGTGCATTAGTACCTGTGTGTAGCACTGTCTGTTACCATAGTAACAGCCTCCATCCAGAACCGTAGACTCACATAATTAGACGTGGCCATAATTACCTTGGTTATGTCACCTCCTTAGACAAGATTAAAACCCTAAAGTTTGAAGTTTAGCTATAAGCGACCGACTTGTGTAATTAAACCACAACATATTATATCCATTAAAGTGCACTGCACTTTAAATATAAGTTTATGTTATTATTGCGCAGGTTTAGAAGCTACAGCACACAGATAGGTCTGTAAGTGTTAACCTGTGAGACATCATTGTGTAAGAATTGTCAACAATCTTTGTTGAAAGTGAACATAACTACAAAAGGACATTTACAGGATTATGTCAAAAAATAAATAAATGAATAAAACTAAGGAGTTAATCTCTAAAGGATTAGTTGGGATTATTTTGGCATTTGTGTCAGGTTAAAAATGGCCTTGGTGTTCAAGACTTTTATTTAGAGATTAAGAAAAGTTTTCTTCTTTTTATATTTTCTTCCCCATCCTGATAAGTGACAAAAGCCTTAACGTGAAAACACACAAACCCTGAGAATAGAAGTCCTTTCAATAGTCCATGATTACTCGCTAACTTCAGCCACCAGAGCGTGTCAGCGCACTGTTTAAGGGAGAGTAAGGGTCCCTTAGGAGAGCTCTTCTTCCCTGCTTCATTATCTACTACCAATTCCGCAGAGTTGGAACTGTCGCCCCCTGTGGTCACAGATTTTTCTTTGGGTAACAACTGTTTTTATCCTCTTTCGGTAAACAAAAGAGATTTATATCGACATATTTAACTTTTCTTGATTATTTAAAGCAACCAAAAGTCTGTCATTTTGACTGAAAAAGCTGCTAAAATGATCTTAAAATCAGGCTGAATGTTTCACTCCAATAGAAAACAATGGTATGTTTACAGGCAGTGGGGTCATGTGACATCATCAATCACAATGATTTCAAGATGGAGGAACACATGCTCTAAAGCTGTAAAATAGTCCTATTTTTATAAGTTAATAAAACAAATATGGTGCAAAATAATGTGCTTGTTAGACATAGATCTACTAATAAGTACATTTCAAAAGTTTTAGGCCAAAAACAGTGAAGGTTCCCTGTAATGCTAGCACACAAGCAGAAACAACCAAACTGTGAATGACGGTAATAAAAATATAGAAAAAAGAAAAATGAAAATAGGACAAAGTCGAGTACAAGCTTCTTCTTCTTCTTCTTCTTCTTTTTTGCTGTTTCAACCAGCAGGAACTGCTCGCAGTTCAAGCATGGAGATAAGCCTCATAGAAGATGCCTGCATATAAAGTGCTTGCTTAAGTTCCAATATTTCCAAAAGCTGACTCACAACTCTCGCACACGGAAGACGTACATGTTTTGCCACTAGTGTGCACTTTTTCCCTTCGCACACAAGCGTTTGTGGCATTAGAAAGAAAAGGCCATGATGTGCTCATTACCTTTGCTCAGCCTCTGCGACAGGAACAGAACAGGAGGCATCGATCTTATAAGGGAGCGTGACCGCAGAGCCATTGGAAAGGCGGGTGGAGTCACACCAGTGCAGCGTTACTAACGCTGGTGATTAAGAAGCTGATTGAAAAGTGAAGGCTAGCGGCTCCTCGTGACACCTGCGGTCACAGTGAACACATCAGAGCATCTACAGATGTTGACACAGATGCAGCATCCTCGTGCGACTCTTTCAGGTCAAACGACTCTTGTGTTTTTATATCCTTGGCTGCGCAGATGGCATCAATCCAAATAAATGTTTATTTTTTACTGTCTGCAGCATTGATATCTGCAATCATGTTTTCCACCTTGTTCAATTTCATCTATTGTCAAAAAGTCCCAGTTGAACTACGTTTCTCTAACACAGCAAATACTTTAAGGAAAATTCTAACGCAGGGGTGGAAAGACACTGGGAGAGAGACGCCTTCAAGAAACTAAGAATATTTCTTTTTACAATTTGAGCGTATTTTTGCTTGTTTTTACCATTTTTCTGCAACTACACCAAACTTGTTATATTTTAACCCATTTCATATTTTTGCTCCTTTTAATGCATTTTTGGAACATTACTTGCCTTTCTGCCTTTTTTCTGCAAATGTTTTCTATTTTCAAGACATTTTCAGAACTTAGAAACCCATTCCACCACTTTTCCACCTAATGTCACATATGTTGACCCATTTTAACCAATTTCTGTGGTTTTCAAAATCCCATTTCACCACTTATTCCACCATTTTTGGTCACTTAACCCATTTTATTTTGGATTAAAACACAGATTTACATCTTTAATACTATATACTATGACCCAAATAATAGTAAACGTTCCTGGATAAGAGTGGATATTATTCAGATTAATAAATAAATGTGGTTATCACAGATTCATAGAACAATGGACCATCATTTTGCTGACTTTATGGATAAACCCCAAAAATCTCTCCCCTTTATATTCATGAACATTCATTCTTCAATGCTCATGTCTGTGTTCAACCACCTTCAGCTACAGTGGGGGTCCCCGCTCTCTAGAACCTTTAGTTTGGACTAAAAAAAAGGTTGAGAACCACTGCTCTAATGCACAAAGCAAACTAAATTTGAATTGATGATAACTGCGTCAAATATTCGTTGTAGAGTAACGCAAATATGTAAAGTAGAGGCTTCTGAGAGTCTGTGAGAATGAAAGACATGAAGAAGAGATGGGAGACTAAAGCGAGGCTTTAATAAGCAAACATCAGGGCAGCACATCCAATTAACAGGATCTCTGCAGTGGAAAATGCCAGCGCACGAGATAACAGATTAACTCCAGCTTCCAACACTAATACTGAGCGGTGGAGCTGACGAGCGTGAGGCGGAGTTGCAGTGAATTCTCCGTCGCTGATTAGGAAAACGTAAACACCGAGAAGACGAATGTTGTGTGCAAAGAAGTTAATGATCTGCCCATCACGGGACACGCGCTCAGAGTTACGACTGAACCACTTTTCAGCCCTTTTTAGAGCTTCACATCTATTTGTTAGTAAAGTTCAATGATGATGAGGTAAATTTAGTTCAATCAAAGTACACTTTCAAACACGCCAAAGACTTGTTTTAAGGTTAAGTGAGATTGAACGTTAGAGAAAAGCAAGAGGACAATTTAAGAAAGCAGACAAAACAGTTAGAACGTTACAACATCATAAAATCTATTTCTCTGTTCTCCTAAAGTGCTGGTTGCCTATTAATACATACATCTATAAGTAGGCTACTCACACAATCCCACTTCTAATGACGTTAGCTAATTAGCTATTTAATACCACACTTACGCTAAGATGCAATGATACCATTGAGATTTACCACAACTGAAAACCTGGTTTCCCTGTGCTTATGTTCATTATTCTACTATAGATATAACAAAGTATATCTTTATATTAGATATGTTTCAAAATAAAAGAGCACAAACAAAGATGAGTTTTCCCTGATTTAGTAAGTAATATTTTATAGTTTATGTAAATATTTAGTTTTCACCTGAATCTTCATTTACTGTATACGTCAAGACAACTATCAACATTAAATGTGTGTGTGTGTGTGTGTGTATATATATATATATACACTCCCTTTGCTATGGGTTTACATTTCAATACTTTATACTTTTGAAATGATTGAAAGGCAATGTTTCACATTTATTGGTTGATCATGTGGATCCACGTTTCTAAATAATAATAATATGTTAGTCAGTTTTTAATAAGTTCCCCTCCTCCTTCTCCCTCCTGTCTCAACCCAGGTGTGCCTAATCTCCTGATTGCCTAACTTTGCCTGACTTAAGATGTTATTAGTATTTTGGTCAGATTTCTTTTTTGGTGTTTTTGGATATCAGTTTGTTTTTCAATTTTATTTCATAGTTTGTCCGATTTTTACATACTTAACCTAATAAAAATAATTATAAACCATATTAATGCAGTTGCTATTCAAGCCTTTATGTAATGATAATATTTGAATATGCTAATTTTATTGAAATCTAAGCCCTACAACAATTAATTTGATTGAATTGTGTTAATTCTTACTGTAGCTACCCCTAATTATTTGAGTTATTTATGAGTACTGGCCAATCTAGAGTTTCTAACCCACTTCAAGACAATTTTTGTTGTAATTTGCGCTTTATAAATAAAGCTGAATTGAATGAATCCTTATTGGAGGTACTGGACCGTGAAAGCGTGCATACCTTTATAAGAGGAAACATTTTAAAAAGGTGTATATTGTGTTTAGGGACACACGTTAACGCTTTCAATTTAATTTTTGTTAAAAATAATTATTACTTTCAGAAGTAGAATCACCGCACTTATGACCAAATCTGCCAATGTGCCAGAGCTTAATTTTTTCACATATATTATTACACTAAAAATCAATGTTTAACATTTTATTGCAGCTTGTGTGTCCTGACCCCTGCTGAATCAAACCCCGGTTAAGAACTATTAAAGTAGAGATGCTGCAAACAGTAATAGAAAAGCTTGTAGAATGTGAAGAAAAAAAAATATGTGAAATTGTATTAAAAAAATCCACAAATGTGTGAAATTAATTTCATGTCACAAATAATTTGGAAAAAAATGTAAGTTAAAATTTCAACCCAAAGAAAATATTCACACGTGTGATATTTACACAAATAAAATGACAGCAGCAAACCTGTAATTTACACTTAAAAAAACTAAAATAGTGCAGTTAAAACTTCTCCAATCTGACGCTAAAGATGCACAAACTACTTTTCTCACATGAATTTGTTGCTGCTTGAGTTTTGCAATAATGTCTCTGAAGCAAAACAGATTATGTAAATGTAGAAAGGTATTTATTTAAACTAAAATTAATGCCCATAAAACACAGCAACGACTAGTCTGTGCATCAGTTTTATTTTATATCAAGAACTCGTGAAATCAGAACGTTTCAGTGCAAAAAAAAAGTGATTAACTGCATTTGTTATTTGTTTTAGTCCGTTACTTTTCTGTAATTATTTAATCGCAATATACGCATTAAAGCCCCAGCCCTAGTATAAATATATACTATATAAACTTATAGAGGTGAGAACTAAATACCAGTATTTACATAAACTACAAAAATGAAGTCATAAATCAGGGAAAACAATTACAAAATATTTAATATTTTGCTCAATGCAATATTAATAATTGATGACTTTCTTTAAAATCCCATGTTTACATATATTTATTTCCATAGAATCAGTAATTATTTCCACATAAAGGAAAGTAAATTGACCAATATGGTTTAAAGCTGAAGTGTGAACAAAACAGTGGAATTTTTAAACATTAGCAGGTCCTTTATTATAAAAATAATAAGTAAATAAAACATGCAACGAGCTGGAGACACTTTTAGAATGTCCCTGTACTACAGACATGCTAGCCCATGTCCTTCCTCTGTCACATGCTAAATGATCACATCTAAATGATATACAGCGACGGCACATGTTGTACATCACAGTGACGTTATCTCTCGCTTTGATTTATTCACACATCAACAAGCAGACGGTTCGTAAACAAGTGAAGGTTGCACGGATTTAGCCTTTTGATCCCACGGATCATTAAACGGTTTCACTTAGAAGAATGGAGACGCAGCGATGATCGGACTGAGGACGAAGTGATAAAGGACGGCATAAAAGGATGGAATATTCACTGAAAACAGGAAAAAACAACAACAACAACAACAAAGCAGTAGAAGAACATCCACACACGTGATATATTTCACCATTAAATCCAACACAAAAGCACCTTGATATCCACATTATTCAAGTTCATGGTCCTATTTACTGTTTTTATATCCATTTATTATGATTATCCTTAGAGCATTAAAGCATTTATTTAATCTTGTTTGGACAAGCTAAAGAGCACGATGAGATCTTACATCACAGAATAAAAAGCCTCTTTGTTCCTGCAGAGATATTAATTCAGAAGATGCTGTCTGCTGATATGAAATGATTACATTGAGATTATTGACCAACTGGATAATTACATTCAGATTTGCAATATCTATCCTACTTAGCCTTTCATTGTTAATAGAAACATCTTTCTTTGGCTCCGACTCTTTGTCACAAATCAAATATAAACACAAAGGTAGTTTTTAAAGGGATCTGCCACTGTTTTACACAAATGTTGATAAAAACCTTTTACATTTATTTATTAGTAGATCTATGTCTAACAAAACACAATATTTTGCATCATATTTGTTTGATTAACTTTTTAAAAATGGGACTACTTTACAGTTTTAGAGCCTGTGTTCCTCCATCTTGAAATCACATGATTGATGATGTCACACGGCCCCACTGCCTGTAAACATCCCATTGTTTTCTGTTGGAGTGAAACATTCAGCCTGATTTTTACATCATTTAGCAGCTTTTTTAGTCAAAATACCAATTTGTGCTGCTTTTGGATTCTCTAAATCACGTGTCAAACTCATGGCCCGGGGGGCCAAATCCGGCCCTTGAGAATCCAATTCGGCCCACAGGAGACAGAGAAAACGTGAATCATTGTGTAAATGAAACTCAACAATACTTTCAGGGGTTTCCTGGTGCTTCTATCATATGCAGTCATTTTTTTAATGTTAAACAGTTGAAAAATAATCCATTTTTACAAAAATCCTTATATTTTCCACAAATTATTACATAATATTTCCCTTAATAAAATTGAAATTGGTCACAAAAAGTGAAGACCCTGTTGGGACTGATTTCTGTCACTTATTGCTTGGATATAATTGGTTTCTTACTTATTTTGTATTTTATATAAACGTAGAAGTGCAAACTAGGGCACAATAATGTTGAATTTACTCATTTTCTCACATAAAATCTGTGGTCCACTTGAGATCTAACTGATCCGTATATGAGACACCCCTGATTCACATTATTATAATCATTACATTTTTAACCAAAAAAAACATAAAACATCATATTTGTTCATTTTCTACTCTATCTCTCTCTAGTACCCCCTGCAGTGCCATTGCGTACCCCTAGGGGTACACGGACCCCCATTTGAGATAAAACTCTTTTGTTACCTAAAGAACAAAAACACCCAAAAAGACTTCTATCCTCAGGGTTTGAGTATCTTCAATGGTCTGTGATTTACTCGCTAACTTCAGCCACCAGAGCGTGTCAGGGTACTGTTTAAGGGAGAGTAAAGGTACCTTAGGAGAGCTCTTCTTCTCTGCTTCATTGGAACTGTCGCCCTCTTACAGGTCACAGATTTTATCCGGTCATCCATGTGGGGCCGATGGCGGAACACAGGCTCTAAAACGGTAAAGTAGTCCCATTTTTTAAAAGGTAATAAAACAAATATGGTGCAAAATAATGTGTTTTCGATCTTCTAATAAAGGACATTTCAAAGGTTTTTGGCCACATTTGTAAAAGAAGACAAATATGCTGTACTTGAGCCAAGAAACAATCAACTATATAAATGTAAAAAAAAAAAAGATGTAATACTGTTAGTGGATTTTTTTTTTTTTTTAAACTCAGCCCAGGTTGAGTGACAGCAGCAGAGAATCAGAGAGGATTAACTCGCTCTTTAATGTTTCCACGCTGCATGCAAAACAGTTGAGCTTGTCAGTTAAGATTGCATCCGCCAAGCGATTCAAAAGGAGTGCACGAGAGGGAGAGATCAGCAGATTTAAAGCGTGCATGTGAAGCCTCTTCGCATGCATTGTTGTAATTATGTTTATACAGTAACATAATGACACAGTACAGGCAGGGAAAGGCTGAGGAAGAAGCCGAGGTTACGTGATCGTTGAGCTTAAGCTGCAAGAGATGATGAAAACTAAAAAAAAAAGAGAAAAATCAAGTTCTGTCAGACCCACAAAGTCTGACCTAAAGTAAAGACAACACTTCTGATGATGTCAAATACAAATTAATATGTGCACATGGTATTTTTAGTACGAACGCCCTTACACAGCTGGAGACTCAATGAACCAAAAAAGCCTGAGTTTTTCTGTTGTGAGCAAAAGGATTTTAGGTATTTTTGAAATGTATATCTGGCTGCGCTTCCATTATCCCAGGACCATTTTTCTTTCTGCTCACAATGCATCATGGGAGGGTTGAGTATGACTAGTGTGCACACTGCACATACTTAAAAAATGTAACTCTACGTTTACAACTTCTCCAATCTGCTGCGACAAGCACGAATCTGTTCTGCAACAGACGTCTCGCAAAATGTGTTGCAAAACTCAAGCAGCGCAGATTCACACGAGAAAAGCAGTTTGTGCATCTGTAGCGACAGATTAGATAAGTAGTAACCAAACAGTTGTGGTTGTAAACAATGATGACGGTGACTATCAACACCTAACACGTATCAATATACCAGCATTCTATCCATACGCAACGCCCCTCATTGGTCAGTTTAGGTAATGTGATGGATGCACCACGTGACCTAAACTGGCCAATGAGATGCTACGCACTTGTACTTCTGTTTGTATTCATACATCAACTATGTTACGGACTAACTAACCCTAACCTATGTTATGGATTAACTAACCCTAAACTACGTTGTAGACTAACTAACCCTAACATAACCCGAAACTACATTAAGGACTAACTAACGTTATGGACTAACTAACCCTAACCCGAACCATAACCGTAACCTTAACCACGTTACGGACTAACTAACGCTAAACTACATTTTAGTTGAACTACATTCAAAAAGTGAAAATATAAAAATACAGTAGTTTGTGTGTTGTTTTAATAAAAAATGAAAAAAATCATTAAACAATTTCAAAAATCTATTTTATTTTTTCAGAAAATTCAGGTGACCCCACATGAGGTCCTGACACCAAGGTTGAAAAACCCTAATTTTGTGGCTCCTGAATAGATTTATTTCTAGTTTTTATCATTTCTGGTCATCTCTCTCTCTCTCAAGTGCCCCCTGTAGTGCCGTCGCATACCCCTAGGGGTACATGTACCCCCATTTGAGAAACACTGTCATATAGTACACAATCGGGTATTTCTCACATACTCAATCTAATGTGAACGCACTACATATTCATTTAGACGTCAGATTTAGTATGAGTAGTACGTTAGTATGCAATTTTGAACACAGCCTAAGACATTTAAAACTAGTCTGCAATGCACTTTTTGGATCCCAACCCATATATTGACCACCACCTTCAGTTGAGGACGTCTCTTTGTTCATCTTTATTGACAAAAGCCAATCGATTCTGTACATTCCTTAAACTGTTTATGTTTCCAGAGTGAGTCCCAGAGGTGCTGAGGAAAGGCTGTCGCGCTGCTTACTGCAGCATTAAAGATAATCAGTCAGGCTACAGCACACCTCTTCTAAAAAAAAGATAAATAAATAATCGATGGCACATTTCATGTGGCCACAGCGAGGCAGTTAGACACAAATCCACAGACTGTTCTGCTGACAGCGAGTCTCACGGTCTTACATCCATCTGCTGTCACACCGCTTTGGCCTACAACGTAGATTACTATTCCACAACAAAGAAGGAAATATTTCAGAATGGCTTTGGACTTTTACAGTAATGATGCAGAGGAACAAAACCATTTTCCTCCCATGATTAGTAAAAACAATGAGGTCTGGACTATTTCCACTCACTTATCCCATCAAGCAGCACATGCTGACCAAACAATAACATTTGTGCTCATTTCAGCTTGAAAAGAACATTTTCTTTCCCCTTTTATCATTAAAAAATTCTTAACAAAACCAAAATATTGTTAATAAAAATAGCTGTTAAAATTCTTCATAACCAAACAGTATCTTTGTCAGATGAGTGTTTATCAAACTGATTTCAAACTGAATTTTTTAGGGTTTAGTAGGTTTTATTATTATTTCAGACATTTATTTAAGAGGGACTATACACTATTTAGCAGTTATTAGTAAGTCATAATAGCTCAGGCCGTGACTTCTTATCAAACTATTCACTCTTCTATAGCAAACAATATTATATATTGATACATGAACCGCAGACAAACATTTACTATCAACATGTTAATATTTATTTGAACAACACTACAGAGCACTACGCTCACTAAACTACATAAAATAGAAAAGAAAGCTTAGTTGAATAAAGAAAGATAAAGAAATAAATATGTTAAGTTAAACAAAACCAGGCTATTCACGCGGGGTCTTTGAAGGTGGGAGAAACAAAGGAAATTGTTAAATTTGAGCCCATTTAAGCTTATTTTTTTACCATTTTTCTGTAACTCCACCAAACTTTCCACATTTTAAACTGCTTTCATCACTTTTTCTTGTCATATTTTTGCTCCTTTTAATTCATTTTTGCTACATTACTCCCATTTCTGACACTTCTACATCACATTTTAATGCCTTTTCTGCACATTTTTTCCCACTTTTAAGACATGTTCAGCACTTATAAACCCTTTCTACCACTTTTCCACCTAATGTCACATATGTCGACCAATTATTGTCACTTTTAACCTCTTTTCACCATATTTCATGCTATCTTTTGCCAATTTAACCACATTCATGATTTCCCATGCCCATTATATGTCAGTTTAAACTAATTGTTCAAATATTGACCATTTTTTAACCACTTTTTCTGTCTGTTTTTGCCACCTCTAATTTGGAACTTTTAACCAATTTCTGTTGTTTTTAAAATCCCATTTCACCGCCTTTTTGGTCACGTTTAACTTATTATTTCTGATTAAAACAAGGATTTACATCTTTAAGATGACTATATACTATGGGACAAATAATAATGAACATCCTGGTTTAGACCCCGGTCCCTAACTAGAGCTGAGAAAAAGATGACATGTATTTTGTCTTCATGAACATTCTGGGTATTTCATTTTGACAAGATCTTCATGAGCCTGTCAGATTCCTGACTTCCATTCATGGCTTTGACCTCTTCTCTGAGCATGTTTGGAGGATTCAGCTACGGAATTATTATCGTCCATCAAACTCCGTCCAGCATGAGGGTCGTGTTAGCGCTTAAAGCAAAAACCTTTATTTCATGAATAAGCGTTAATACTAAGCTCTTCATATCCTCCAAATGAAAAGACCTTCTCCAATGAGTTGTAATAATGGACTAATGAAAACACAATCTGGGGGACATAACATTGTTACGTTGCTATAAAATCAGATTTAGTATGCCTAGGACACATAGAGTATAAATGAATAGTCCAATTTCACGTTGATGTGTTCCATAAAGTGCTCAGCTATTAATGCTGTTAGCTATCAGTGGCCTGTGGCATGTTCATGTACTGTTTATATCATAACGTCATCATCATCACCGACAGAAGAAAGAGCCACAGTGCCAGTGAGGTGCCTTCAAAGACTGCAGGAGCTTCACAAAAGGAATTCTTGGCTGTTTGTTCTCTTTGTCATCGTCTTTCTTTTACTTTTCAATCAGGTTATCCAAGGGCTGGGAATGTGTTAGGCTTAACAATGCCATCAGAAAGAAAAAGAAATGGTTTTTCCCGATAAGTTTAACGTCTTTTTCATGCAGAAAGGTGGTGTTAACCAGAGGGCTGAAAAAACAGGAAATGATCAAAAGATCCATTCAGTCATTTTCCATTTATTCTCATTATTTTCCAGGTCCAAATGTGCCTCCTCAATCAGATTAACCAGATTAAACAGATTAAACCCTGGCAGTAACGTTCAAAAATATACAGGTAATACTGGAATGTTCTATTGTTGACCAACGTTAGGTGGTTCATTTTATACATGGAGTTCATTTTTTTAAAAACTAGTTGATTAATGAAATCTTAGGTTCTGTTGTAAATGTCATAATAACATACTATTCATATTAAATCTGATGTTATAATGAGTATGTAATGTGTTTACATTAGATAATATGGAAAGATTGAGTACGTGAGAAATTAACAGATGTATGCACGATGGGCACACTAGTCGTACTCAACTGTCCCATGATGCATTGCGAGCGGAAATCATCCTTCAAGTTCAAACATCCCCTTTTCAAAATAAAAGCATCTCTTCTTGTCTTTTGTAAATAGGGCTCTTGTTTTCAAGTTAACAGGAAGTTTTGTCAGTAGCACGATGGAGAATGAAATGTATGTGCGTGAGTTTTTACAGTACAGAATATGACATTTCAAACACAGACTCAGTTTAATTAACAGTATTATTATTTTTTCTGTGTAAGTGTAGATTAAGTACTGCACTGACTCATTACTACCTCTCAGGTTGGGGGTTGAATTGTTTGCATCATGATGATCATTCACTTAAAACAATTTAAATAATGACCAATATCGCAAAAAAAAAAACAAAAAAAATAAAACAATGACCAATCTGACCATTAATACAGAATAATTATTTAGGGGTTGAGATTGAAAGGTTTTGTGTATTTTCACAGTTTTTTTGTGTGTTTTAGTTCTTATTTTTTATATTTTTGATTATTTGTGTAGATTTCTTGAGTACTTTTGTATATTTTTACTGTTTTGGATTTTTTTTTTTATCAATTTATGTGTTTTTAGCGTAATTTTTTACGTGTGAAACCGGCCCATTGTCTGTTCTAGAGTATCCTGGAAACCTTACACACCTTTAGTTGGACTGTGTGATGACACTGACAGAGTAACATGATAGTGTTACAGTTATCAACATGCCCTGCTACCAGGCAACCAATGCTGATGTGAATCACGTATAATTACATCTGTGCTCATTCACTACAGTCACATATGTATTTGTAAAACTATTTTAATCCCATAGCCACACGCTAACACAGTAGTGAATTAATTCAGCATTCACTCTCCTGATTGTACCACTGTAATACATGTGTATTATTCTGCATTAGACCTGTACGTTAATGGTATAGAAAGAACATCACATGACCTTGTGTTTGCTTACTCTGCAAGTTTTTTAATGGATGGCTGGAGGTTTTTTTATTTTACTTCTATTTTTGTCATTCCTCACTGCAGTGAACGTTGTGTTGTCAAGGACGTGTGTACTCTGTGTGAGGCACTTGTTTCTTTGACGTAATAGTTACATTCAGTCCCCTCGGACCAACAGGGATGTGTGTGTATGTGTGTTTTTAGGCAAATTGGTCCCCAAAAAATAATCATAATTATTACAAAAGTTTTCCCAAAGCTTATTTCTGACATTTTTTTAATCTTTAATGAACAACAAATCTGTGTCAAATATGACTCTGAAACAAATGAGAAATGAGTTAAAACAATCAATTACAACAAAGTGGACACATACTAATGTTCATCTCAAAGATTATAATATATACTAAAGATAATAGTCATTAATGTGAAAGATATTTATTTTATTTTATACTTTAAAATGTTTGTCTCTGGTAGGCCATGTATATCTCTGTGTGATCGACAGGCCGCTGACCTGCCCACTTTGTATCATTTCTAAACATTTAGCTTTACACTTGGCGACTGATCATTCATCATTCACATTTAGATCTACATTTTACATTTGGATTTATGTTTAACATTTGGATTTAGATTGAACAGTTACATTTAACATTTAAATTTATAGTAGATTTAACATTTAGTTTTAAGATTTAGATTTAACATTTACATTTCAATTTAGATTTAACATTTACATTTAACATTTACATTTAACATTTACATTTAACATTTACATTTAACATTTACATTTACAGTAGATTTAACATTTAGTTTTAAGATTTAGATTTAGCATTTAGTTTTAAGATTTAAATTTAACATTTACATTTAAATTTAGATTTAACATTTATATTTAACATTTAGATAAAAGATTTGCATTTAACATTTAGATGTAGATTTAACATTTGGATTTAGATTACAATTTACATTTGCATTTAACATTTAAATTTAACATTTAGTTTTAAGATTTAAATTTAACATGTAAATGTACATTTTACTTAAGATTTTGATTTAACATTTAGATTTCACTTTTACATTTAGATTTCACTTTTACATTTAGATTTAACATTTACATTTAGATTTATTTTTCATGTGTACACATTATTAACAATGAAATACAACATGCTGTTTTACATGAATTTTCGTCTCAAATGAAAGAAAAATGAGCAAAATGTGAGGGAAATGAACTAAATGTTCAAAAATATGTGAAAATAAAACAGTTTTTTCATTGGCTACCTCACAGTTGACAAGCGTGTGTGACAAAGGGTTTCTGCTCAGTAAGTAAAGGTGATCTGAAGATGAAGAATCAGGCCGTTTCACTCAAGCTTGTGACAGAAAGCTGGCGGCATCACTTCTACTGACACATTTGAAATTGGCTTTGCTCTCTCCACGTGTGTACAGCAGCATCAGGGCTGACCTTTGGGTGCCCGTTCACCACCAAAAAAGGTCAAAGTCATAAAGCAGCGAGCGAGAAGTGGCTGAAAACAGTACACGAGTACACACCTGGTGTCGTGTTAATCACAAGTAACGTTTGACAGACAGAAGTGATCACTATCTGTATGCAACAGGGCTACGTTTGTTTTATTATTATTAACAATAACAACCATGGAAATGCTCATTTCTGTATGCTTTAGAACAGTGGTTCTCAAATGGGGGTACGCGACACCACTACACTTGAGAAAATTACAAATGAGAGCATTACAAATATGGGGTTTTATAATGTTTATTTTTAGTTAAAAAATTCTAATCATTTTAAATATTACCAGCAACTCACAAAACGACAACGAAAACACACAAAATAAGAGAAAAATATACTGAATAATAAATTGAACAGACAAAACAACAACAAAATACACAAAATAACAAGGTTTTTTGTGTGTTGTTGGTATTATTTAAATTGTACTCTCTCAGTGTGTGTGATTTTGGTTTGGTTTCTTATGTCGTTTCGTTGTTATTTTTGTGTGTTTTGTAGTGATTTTGTGTGTTTTTCTCTTATTTAGTGAGCCTTTGTTGGCGCTTTGTGTGTTGCTGGTGTTAGTATTTCTCTCTCTTAATGTGTGTGTTTTTAGCGTCATTTGTGTATTTTGTTGTTGTTTGTCTGTTCTTTTGCATTATTTAGTATATTTTTCTCTTATTTTGTGTGTTTTTGTGAGTTGCTGGTAATAAACATCATAAAACCATAAAACATCGTGTGTGTGTGTGTGTGTGTGTGTGTGTGTGTGTGTGTGTGTGTGTGTGTGTGTGTGTGTGTGTGTGTGTGTGTGTGGACTGCTGCTATATGCTGTAACTGCTGTAAATTCCTAAGGGACTTTTTTTGGGCTCCTGTTGTTCTTTAGAGGATCAATATAAAATCACAGGCTATGATTATGTCAGGCTCGACTAAAGATGATAAAAGAAGTGATGCAATGACTGTTAAGTGGATTTTAAGTGAATGAGTGGACGTTGTCGCTCACTGTTAAGGACACGTCACAGTGAGGGTTAAATCATCTAATTAATCTCTTTTTACTCTCACTCTCACAAGGGCGACCATGGCTCAGGTGGTAGTGAGTCGTCTTCTGATCGAGAGGTTAGGGGTTCGATCCCAGTACCTGACTATGTGTCGAAGTGTCCTTGGGCAAGACACTGAACCCTAAGTTGCTCCCAGTGGTCGACTAGTGCCTTGCATGGCAGTCCTGTCCCACTGGTGTGTGAACGTGAGAGTGATTGGGTGAATGAGCTGATATGTAAAGTGCTTTGAGACTGTTTCAGTGGTGATAAAGCTCTATATAAATCAAGTCCATTTACCATTTACTTGTTGCTGAGAAAATCCCTCAATTTGAGGCGTTTTCATTTAAATTAAGATCAAAAGATTGATACATAACTAAGTGGCTTTATAAAGTCATTTATTGTTTTTTTGTTTTTAAATAAACAGTAAGGACACTTTTATGATCAATATAATTATTTAACACCAAACTTGGTGCTCGGAGCATGTAGTAACTAGCACTATCCTAGTGTCTGTGCTAGCTGCTACATGTTAGCATTGAGGTGGTAGCTGTCCGTGCTAGCTGCTACATATTAGCATTGAGGTGTGAGCTTTTAGTGCTAGCTGCAACATGTTAAGCATTGAAGTACTAGCTGTCTGTGCTAGCTGCTACATGTTTAGCATTGTGGTGCTAGCTGTCCGTGCTAGCTGCTACATGTTTAGCAATGAGGTGCTAGCTGAGGCGAGAAGAGTGAAGGTGAACAGCAAAGTCTTTCTTGCACAATTTTCACACAACTGGTCTTTTGTTTTTATTTAAACTCAAATGAACACCTGTGCATCAGTATTATGGGTATACTGGGAACACGTGAAATTAGCTGTTTGGAGTGCAAAAAAAAAAAGAGTGATTATCTGAGTTATTTTATTTTTTGTACATTATTTTTCTGTAATTAAATAAATGCAATTAACGCGTTACCATCCCAGCCCTAGTTTAATACAAATGCACAGAATGCATATTGAAAACCCTCAACTACAACATGCTGTCACCGTATTCTCGAAATATTACGACTTTAATCTCATAGCCCTCAGATTTGTTTTTATTTTAATGCGTTCCTAATACGTAGTCATAGAAAAGGCCCAGATTAGTAAGTAAGTATACCCAGAGTCAAAATCAAATTATTTTTCAAATTGCTATTTTTTTTTGTTCCGTTTCCCTTTTTTTTTTCCAATAATATGAATCTGTCTGGGAACAAAATGTACACCAAATTCCAAAAGCACGTATAGTATGCACTATGAGGTTAAATAGGTGTCTGTGTGACTATTTTTCTTATATTTGCCCAGTCACGAATTCACAACTAGCCGAGGGTGTACCGAGAAGCGTCCGATTCCAATTCATACGCTGAATTATTTTTTATTTATTTATTTTTTTAAAGAATCATAGGTTAAACTAGGCTTCATCAAGTCAATGCTCTACACTTCATTACATTCTATGATATTTGACATTTGGAGAAAAGAAAAAGCTCCAAAGCATATTTTTTCATTAACTATTGCACAGAAATTCTATGCCAATAGAAAAATATCCATGACAGAGGTAATTTTAGCATATGTTTTGCTTTGTTTTGTGGTAATAAGTAAAGCTAAATGAGAAGAAACTAATATAGTGCTGCTGTGGTTCTGCCGTTACAACTGAAATGGAAAGAAAGAAATGCACAGTTGGCACAAACTCCATGACATTGATGAATGTTGTCCTCTAAGTGTTTGGCAATATTCTATGATCAGATGCAGTGTGAGCTCTGACCCACAAGTTTAGAGTGTGGGACAAAAAAACAAAAAGAACAAAAAGAGGAGAGGAAGTGATCAGGAGCCAGAACTACAAAAATCATCATATAACACACTGAAGAAAGATCAGAAATTCACTTTATTTATATGGAATATGTAATGTTTTCTAAAATAATCATATTAAAAAAGGATGAAGTTGTAAAATTCACTATTTTCTAGTAACTTTTTAAATTTCCCTGTGATATGAAATTCTTATTTATAGTAAAAATTTCCTGAAAAAGAAAAAAAAAAAATCTGTTACAGTAATTATTTGGAGTGCTTACAAAGATTAAGTTCCATAAATCCCTGCCAAACATGTTTAAGAAGCTGTAATTACACGAGTTTAGATAATACATGAATACACCTTTTTTTCATGTTATTGGGTATATAATATAGTTGTTTGAGTCGTTAAACAAGTCTTTTTGGAGTGTAACAAGGCCCTTTAGTGCCCTCTTGTGGTTTCTTGCATTATCCTTTTTTCAAAACAATATTACACCAATATTACCATTTAGGATTATGTTCAGGCATTTGGAAAATGTAGTGTTTTTTCACCCAGTGCCCATAATTTACAAAGAGATTAAACACAACCCTTAAGGCTCAATGCAAATCCTCAACCTTTTATTGATCTGAATAATATCCACTGTTATCCAGAAAGTTAATTATTATTATTTGTACCATAGTATATAGTAATCTTAAAGATATAAATTCGTGTTTTATTCAGAAATAAAATGGGTTAAAAGTGACCAAAAATGGTGGAAAGCGTGGTGAAATGGGATTTTAAAAACCACAGAAAATGGTAAAAAGTTGCCAATTAGAGTGAGCAAAAACGCAGGGGAAAAATGCAGTAAAAGGGGCTCAAAGTGTCAATATTAGAACAATTCGTTTAAACTGGCAAGTAATGGGCAATTAAATTGGAAAAAAATAAGCACAAAATATGGTGAAAAGAGGCTAAAAGTGACAATGATTGGTCGATATTTATGACATTAGGTGGAAAAGTGGTGGAAAGGGTTTATAAGTGCTGAACATGTATTGAAAGTGGAAAAAATGTGTTGAAAAAGTGTCAGAAACGGGAGTAATGTAGCAAAAATGCATTAAAAGGAACAAAAATATGGCAAGAAAAAGTGATGAAAATTGGTTGAAATGTGACAAGTTTTGTGTCGTTTCAGAAAAATGGGCTTAAATTGTTCAGAAAAAATCCCGAGTTCCTGACGTAGACAGTACGTACGTTTACTTTAAATGTTTATAGAGTTGGAGTAAATAATCATTTCTTTGTTTCCAGACAAAGCAACTTCCTTCATTTTACTAAAAAACTGTGAATAATCTTGAAGTCTGGAGACTGTGGTGAGAAAGTTAAGCCGTAATAACATCAATCATTATTACTTATGATGAAGATCTCTCTTGAGACGAAGCTCAGTGAGTGTCTCAGCTCTGACTAAGTGCTCTCATCACTCAGGTGTGTGATGTGAAGACAGATAGAAAACACAAAAAGCATGCACCATTTTTCAAGTTTAACAACATTTTTAACGACTATTTAGTGGATTTTAAGTGTGTTTGAAACACCTGTAGAATGTGACTCTGTGTTAAATGATGGATCCAAAGTCACATAATGACAGCTTCAGCCAAAAATTCAGCCCTGGCTGATCAACGGAGCTGCGAGCAATGCTAAGCTAACATAGCTATGATAAATATTCATCCTAAAAATGTGAATCCTTTTTTATTCAGAAAAAAATGGGTTAAAATTACCAAAAATGATGGAAAAGGTGGTTAAATGGGATTTTAAAAACCACAGAAATTGGTTAAAAGTTCCAAATTAAAGTGGACAAAAATGGACAAAAAAGCAGTAAAAAGGGTTCAAAGTGTCAATATTGGAACAATTAGAATAAACTGGCATATAACGGGCATGACAAATGGTGAATGTGGGAAAATTGGCAAAAGATAAGCATAAAATACGGTGAAAAGAGGTTAAAAGTGACAATAATGGGTCAACATATGTGACATTAAGTAGAAAAGTAGTGGAAAGGGTTTATAAGTGCTGAACATGTCTTGAAAGTGGAAAAAAAAAGTGCAGGAAAGGCATTGAAATTAGATGTAGAAGTGATAGAAATGGGAGTAATGTAGCAAAAATATGGCAACAAAAAGGTAAAACAGGTTAAAATATGGCGAGGTTGGTGTAGTTGTAGAAAAAGGGTAAAAATAAACAAAAATGGTCTCAATTATTTTAATAGTCTTAGTTTCTTGAAGTTCAGAAATCCAAAGCTAAGCAATATTCTGATCTCAAACCAAATGTTTTATTTCTTTTTCTCGAGTGCAGTAGATGTGATTAAAGTTTCTCGTGGTAAACTTAATGAACTAAATAGTTTACTTTGCATATTTCTATTGAGAAACAACACAGTGGGAAACAAAGTAGCTGCTGCAGAACAGGCTGATAAGCTTCATTGAAATTGCATGACTCAGCAGCTTTTTGATTATCTGAAATGCATCTGAGGCAAATCCCTCATATCCTCATGGCACAATGCCCAACGCATCAGTCCTAATTTGATTTTGTGACAGCGGCAAATTTGGTTAAAAAAAAAAAGTCACACCAGCCAAAGATTAGCCATCAACCTCAAGTGTATTTAAAATAAATGAAGCATTCTTCTCCTATCTCCTTTCCTATTTACTTTTCCTTAACCCCCGGAAGTGTTTAAGTGGCGTCCATGATAAGGAGCGTTCAAATTCTCTGAAAGCTAAGGAAAGGAGGCTGAATCCTTCCTTTATAACCTCCTTTAGCCTAGGAAACACCGATGCATCCTTTACCAAAGGAGACCACATAATGCTGACCCACAATTCCTTGCAGCGACAACATTTAAAGGGACCCACTTATCAGAGTGTTCATAGAAACTCACGAAGACTGAAAAGAGATGCAGATCATGTAAGTTACTAATGCCATAATATGCTTTGAACAACTTTAAATAATGTAAAACACTTCTGACAGACATAGGCAGCTGGCGGCCCGGGGGCCACATGTGGCCCTCTGTCGAATTTTGTGCAGCCCTCGAAATAAATCGCAAAAAAATTGTATTTCAAGAAGTTGGAAGGATTATAAAGCCCAACATAATACACAAAATAACTCCCAAAACACACAAATCAACAGCAAATTGCAGAGTACATAAAAACACACAAATAATTCCAAAAATACACAAAATGACATAAAACACAAGATGACACAACAACCACTTAAACAAACAAAATTATGACAAAAACACAAAAATACAGAAAGTGACCCCCAAAAAACACACAAATTGACAAAATAAAAGCACAAAATGACAGAAAACACACAGCCTATACATTTTATATTCCAAACAACATAAAATAAATGTAATTTAAAATAATTTTTGAATAATAATATATAGTTTTGTTAAACAAAAACAAAACAAAACACCATAAACATTTAATCTGATGATTTTTTTTTGGTAAATTCCACATCCATAAATCTAAATTCCAAATAACTAACCCACACTCTACAGCATTCAACAATGAATGTAAATATTCCATAGAATTCATCAAATTGATCAATAATAAGAAGTCGATCCACACATTCAATTTGATAAATGATTTATTTAAAGATTATAATTCTGAGTTCTCTATAACCACTTACACTATGCCTCTTTATTTTTATTTATTTATTATTACTATGTTGTGTGTACGTTGTTCATGATGTCATGTCTGACACACTTAGTTTTGTACTGTTACTGAGAAACAAACATTTAACTTTTTAAACAAGTGATGGTTATAATTGTATTTGGGAATTGAAAATTTATCTCATAGAGACAATGTCAAGGATGTGCAGTCGACCGTTTTTGGATCAAGTGTCAAAAAACAAAGTTTTCCATCTCTCTACAAATATTTATCGTACAAGTTTGATGCTTACATTGATGAAAAGTTCATCTTAAGTGGAGTATTTTATTTAATTGGACCAAAGATGTACGACCTACCAGTAAAAATATTGGTAGGGGTCAAAGTTCACAAAAAAAAACAAAAAAATACTTTTTTTTCCTATAACTTGGCCACAAATTGAGATACAGTGTTCAGGCTGGTACCATTGAACAACATTTCCTTCCAACATGTGACCTTGACCCTCACTCAAGGTCAGTCTTTAGGTCAATTTAATTAGTAAACGAACAAACTTAAATTGCCAAATACAGGTCTTGCCTCGTTCATATAGAACTTTGCACAACCTATAAGTGAAATGTGAAAAACAGACACTTTACCACACTTTCTATAAGATTATCCAAAAATATCAAAAACACATTAAATGTTAAACCGTGGAGAAAAAACTGGCAATTGCAAAAGCCATCCTATATTTGTTTTTTATTGTCCTCATGGAAGTTCAAGGTCACCTTTTGTCAACAACGGCTGAAAGGTCATTTAAAGCCATCCATTCACCACAGTGTTGAAAAATGGATTCAAAAAGTCATGCTTTTATGTGCCGTTTCACAACTATTTCCAATTTATTCTGTTTCTTGTGTTTTGTGGCCGACACAAAGCAATGAGTCAAAGTCTCAGGGGAATGTCAACAGTCCAAATAGCATGTTACCACGACGCCGATGCTACGACGACCCACTGGGCTTTTCAATAATTCACTGCTTTGTAGACAGAGTAAACTGAGTGCAGTGTATGAAGGGTTTGGTGTAGTATATATTATATAGAACAGCTTAATGTAGTATAGGTTCAATGTTTGCTCCTATCGCCCTGTCCTTTGTCATCTTTCCCTTTTCTTTCCCTTTCTTGTGTCTTCCTTCTTAATAGCGGTTCAAATCGATGGCATTTGCCTGAAGCACAGAACGTTTCCACTAAAACCAATTGTTCCTGGAATTCAGCGGCAACACAGTTCAGACGCTTTTATATAAAGCACAAGAATAGAATGTCTTCTTTTATCTGTGTATTTTTCATTTTTCTCGCCAGTCCTTTACAAAGGGAAACAAAAGAGCAGGCAGTAGGTTTGTTATTTAATTTCAACACATTTTCAGGACATCTAACGCACTTTGGGCTCTGACAATTCTGGAATTCTTACCAATTGTTCCTTGATTATTCAATAGTCACACTGTCATTTTTTAATTTGATCGGATAAAAACTTTTTGAGATATGGACAGTTTAGTTAGATTTCCACGCATCCTTATTTTTCTTCCATGTTCACCTTCCAATATGTCTGTAACTACATCACATAGAAAAGGTAAATATGGTAGTAATAAGCTCCACCTACTCTATCAGAATATAGAAAAACATCTGCTATACATCCTATCTGGTGGACATGTCAGCTCCTCTAATCTGGAAAAAAGTGAGTGTGTGTTTGGGTCTGGAACATGTTTGGGCCTTCAATAAACTACTTAGCATATGTCTCAGCTCCCTGTAATTAGATCAGCATAGAGCTATGAACATAGACTGTTCACATCACTAATGATTAGTCACAGATATGCATTGGTTCTTGGGTGACAAGCTCTCATTGGCTCATATCTACATGTGGGAATGTAAGAACAATCTGATCTCTGTTTTAAATTATAGAATAAATATTACTCTTTCTTAGGATATAAAACTTTTTTTTCTTTATGCAACTTCTTCATTTTTTTTTTGGAACCAAACTTTGGGTTATTTCACCACTTGTGAATATTGAAAATCCTATACATCAGGTTATTGTAGCTTGTCTCTGTGTCTTATAATCAATTTTTGTTTAAAGCATGTAGAACATGACACATTTGTTCATAATTAATCATATGTTTTCAAAAATAAATGTTTTTTTTCCTGATGCAATGAATTTAAAATTTTTCATGTTACAAATAAACAACTTCTGGAGTTTTTATCTTCTTATCAATAAACCAGCTAGTTTATTGATAAGAATACTTGTCTCCAAGGTCAACTATGTTGGTCAGATCTATAGTGCAGCAGATTAATTGCATATTTCAACAGAATCGTTCACTTTGGTATAAATGCATGACATTTGGCACAGATAGAAAAAGGCGTTGGCCACTCAAACATTTCCTCCATTGCTATTCAATGGTTATTCTATAACCAAATCTGGCCAAACGAGGTGTCAGTAAAGGTCTAGTCCTCCCGAGTTCAAAAATGTGCATCCTCTCCGGGTAGAGTTAGATCTCCGAAACACTCAATCGCGGTGGGAAAAATTGCTTATTTTGTTTTTGGCTAGAGGCCGAATTGTGCCCACGGGAGGTGGTGTTTTCCTGCACCAGGGCTAACCTTGGTTAATGGGAGAAAGCAGTATCAAAGTTGCTCCCTTTTGCTCATACTCCTCTGAGGTTACCCCTGGTGCAGGAAAACACTAAACTTCCGCGGCCTTGGGAGGACGAGGAACTTTCCGCTGACGTCTCGTTTGACCAGATCTGAGCATTTTTGGATTTTTCCAAAGTTTTTTGAGGTGATTGAGTGTCTCGCCTCTTGCGGGTGCAGTCCTGACTCTACCCGAGGGGGATGCACATATTCGAACTCGGGCAAACCAGACCTTTCCGTTGACACCTCGTTTGGCCCGATCCGAACATTTTTTGGTTATATAATAAACATTGAATAGCAATGGCGGCCATCTTGAAAAATGGTTGCCATATTGAATTTTTGAGTGGCCAACGCCTTTTTCCAAAATCGTGGCCCTTAGAGAGTATCTGTGCACGAAGTGAACGACTTTTTTACTAATCTCAACTCAAATATGAGATATGTGATTAAAACATTAAATATTGGTGAAAAGAGGTTAAACGTGACAATAATGGGTCAACATATGTGGAAAAGTGGTGAAAGGGTTTATAAGTGTTGAAAATGTCTTGAGACATTAAAATTTGATGGAGAAGTGTGAGAAATGGAAGTAATGTAGCAAAAATGCATTAAAAGGAACAAAAATATGGAAAGAAAAAGTGATTAATATAGGTTAAAATATGGCAAATTTGGCGTAGATGCAAAAAAATGGTACAAAAAAATAAGCAAATCTTTTAAATCTCTGAGGAAGACTGACAATTGGCAGTCGAAACATGTCGTGAGATCAAAGTAAATTTCGAAGTAAATTTCCTGAAAAAAGTTGTCTGAATAAATGCAACCTTAATATATTATTTCTAACAAAGAAGACAAACTGAACTCGCTAGAATCAGAACTACTTTATTCTCCAGAGCACGACCGGTTGCAGACGGACACTTCTGTCTTGTTCAACCCGCAGCTTTGATACAAATGCTTTGTAAAGAGAATACAAAGCAGGTCACTGTGTGCATCATGTAACAGAGGTACCCCTCGGAGCTCCAATTCTCCCTCTCTACAGGAGGTGAGAGAAAAGGAGACGGTGGAGAACGCATGAGTGGCATTTTTCAGGCTTTACTTCCACTAACATCAAAGCACGACCATCTGTTCTTTTGCAGCGTCGGCACATTTTTATTTTATTTTTTGCTTGATTATGCAGCTACTAATTAGAGACTTGTGTAAAATATTTTTAAGAACAATGAGTTTCCTAGTTTGATGTTGGGAACCAATGATCATTATAACCGCTAAGATTTCTTAAGACAAGTGTTGACCAAGTTGATTAGAAATAGTAATTAGTTATTGATTAGTGATTACTCCTCCAAGAAAGTAATCCAGTTACTTTTTTCCAAGTAACTAGGTACTTTAATTACTTTACTTTCAATAATTGAAGTACTTTTCAAAATTATGATGCACAAAAATATTAAACAGTAAACCACACATAGGCAACTGGCGGCCCGGGGGCCACATGCGGCCCTCGGCCTAATTTTTTGCGGCCCCCAAAGTAAATTTACAAAATGACAGAAAAATACACAAACAAGAGCAAGAATATATTAAAAGATACAAAGAATCACAACAGTTCAGGAAAATACAGTAAAAACAGAAAAAACGACAACAGTAATACACAAAACTTTGAAAAATATACAAAATTACAGAAAATGACAAGAAAAATGACTCCGCAAACCCAAAGTACTAAGAAAGGAGCAAACTGACAACAGAAATACACAAAAAATACTCCCCAAAAAATGCAAAATGACACACAATAATATATGCATAATAATAAACTCCAATAAACATGTATTTTACAGAAAAAATACACAACAGGACTACAGAAATGCACAAAATGCCTAATAACGAGCAAGACAACAACAAACATACACAGAATGACAGAAAAACACACAAAATGACAATAAAAACTTTTTGTTCTTTCCTGTATTAATTCCTGTATTATTCATTTGCACATTGCATCGAGCAAAAATTAAATTCTATCTTATTTTTCGACAGCTATGAGTCATTTTGAATAAAAACCAGCTAATTTATGCAGACAGACAGAATCAATCTCCTTTCTTCCCGTTCAGTGACAGGATTAAATAAGGACTGTATCGCCGCCTTCTGAGGCTCAATAGTTTTGTGAGCCCAGCTGGTCATTCACGGGGGGGAAAATTAAAGGAGCTAAAAATGGAAGCCATTTTCTTGCTAGATTAGCCTGTGCAAACTAAAGAGAGCTGAGTTTAATGGAGCTTTGTGCCACTCATTTAGCTCCGTCGGTGGTACGGTGGGGGGATTTCACCATTAATTGTGGGTGGTTTTAGGTGTTTTGATTGAACAGCGGGAATGTAATGAGAATGAATCAAAGGAGGTCAGGAAATTTTTCTTTAATCTCATGAGAATACCCAGTAGAAACCGTAGAGTGTTTACTTTAAGTTTCCAGACACGTTAGAGATGAGATTATAGAGCAGCCCACAAGAAAGTAGAATCAGATTTTAGTACCAAAACTGCTGACTCAGACATATCTATAGATGTAGTTAGTAGAAATGTGCATTGTCATGAATCCGACGATATATTCGTACACTAAACAAAATTGTATGAAACGCATTTTTTTCAAACTAGCGAGAACAAGTAAATGGTAATTAGCTGTAATTGAATTACAAATATCAAACGCTAGTGGTATGTTTATCAAACTGTCAAATTATATTTTTCAAATATGTTTAACTTTTGCTTCTACAACCGATTTTGATTCTGTTAAATTCTTAAGAAAAATTAAACCACATACATCTATATACAGTAGGTGCTCAGTATGTTTTTTTTTTGTTTTTTTTAAAGTGCAATTAACTTCCAGCTAAAATGCATTGAGGAGTGAGGTGGTTTCACAAGGTTAATTTGTTAAAAAACATGATTAAAAAAATCAATTTGGAAATTTTTTTTGGATCTATACAATAACCACGCTGTGAAATACCGCGATACATCGTTTTTTTACTTACATTCTTTGTAGTTAGGGGTGAGACAATACATGAGTTCAAGATACGATACAAATATTCTCAGAAAAAAATCCAGCAATCCGAACAATTTCAGCGCATTTTTGTTTATTTTTTACATTTTTCTGCAACTTCACCAAACTTGCCATATTTGAACCTATTTTCATCACTTTTTCTTGTCATTTTTGCTCATTTTAATGTATTTTTGCTACATTACTCTCATTTCTGACACTTCTACATCACATATCAATGCCTTTTCTGCAATTTTTTTCCACTTTGATGACATTTTCAGCACTTATAAACCCTTTCACCACAATTTCACACCTCCATGTTGAACCATTATTGTCCCTTATAACCTCTTTTTACCATAATTTATGCACATTTTTTGCCAATTTAACCACATTCACGATTTGTCGTGCCCATTATTTGCCAGTTTAAACTAATTGAACCATTTTTACCACTAATTTTGAACTTTTAACCAAATTCTGTGTTTTTTAAAATCCCATTTCACCACCTTTTCCACACCTTTGGCCACTTTTAACCCATTTTATTTCTTAATTAAAACAAGAATTTAAGTCTTTAAGATGATTATATACGATGGCACAAATAATACTTAACTTCCTGGATAACAGTGGATATTATTCATAATTATACTGTTCTTTAATGTTCATGTCTGTGTTCAACCACCTTCAGGTACAGAGGGCGATCCCGGTCTCTGGCACCTTTTATTCTAAGGAGTCGCGGGCTGAAAAGGTTGAGAACCATTGCCCTAAGTGTATCAGTTCATAAGAGAAAGAGGAAACAAAAAAAATTGTAAAAATTTGAGACAAAGCTACTCGAAAATTTGCAATTGAATCAGTGCATTTTATTCACAAATTGTCAAAAACTGAAAGCAAACATTGGTGACCTGCTTTAAATGAACTGAATAAAGTGTGATATCACATTAAAAAAAGTTAGTAATCACGGTTAAAGTGCTGGTTAACGCTGCTAACACTCAGATAAACGACTAAACTAACGACAACAAATGTCTTCTGTCCCTCTGTCGACACCAGAACCATCTGGACCTGCAGGTCTGGGTCCTGGTAGTGGATCAGATAGTTCTCACCGTCATAGTCGTAATAAACACACGACGCCTCCTCCAGCTTTAGGGAAACGGGATAACTGACACTCTTAAAGGGAATGTCGTGCTCATCCAACAGGGTCAACGTCATGAAGCAGCAGTTCTGAGAAACACAAACAAAACTGTCATTGAGAGTAATTGTATTTAGCAATTGAAATTTAGCAATAGAAGTTCTTATTATTTTTCTTCTGCAACTCCTTTGTTATGGAACTCCTCCTAGGCTATTAATGCAGCACTAATGACACATTTGTCATCTCATAGAGACAATGTCAAGGTCAAGGTCACATCAAGTGTCAAAAAAACAACATTTTCCATATCTTCATGAATATTTATCGTACAAGTTCGATGCTTACATTTATGAAAAGCTCATCTCAGGTAGAGTGTTGTACTTAATTGCACCGAAGCTGTACGACCTACCAGTAAAAAGATCGGTAGGGGTCAAAGTTCATTATGTCACAAAAAAAAAATATATATGTACTTTTTTCCCTATAACTTGGCCACTGGTACCATTGAACAACATTTCCCTTAAATGTGTGACCTTGACCTTTGCTCAAGGTGATATTTAAGGTCAATAACTCCTCAGGAAAGTGAACAAAGTGATACCTCAGTACAACGAAGCTCAGCCAAAACAAAAAAAAATTAAAATTTTCCTATAACTTGGCCACTGGTACCATTGAACAACATTTCTTTTGTGGGACCTTGACCTTCGCTCAAGGTCATATTTAAGGTCAAGGTCAGTCCTATGTTTTTTTTCTGCATTATTATTTTCCATTTAATTAGCAAAAACAACACACGTGTCAACAAATCCAGATACAGGTTGTCATTTTTGCCAATTTTCAATTGCCAATTACGTATTTGCCTTGCGAATACAGGTCTTGCCTATTTTATTTTATTTTTAAAAGCTGCATGTGGTTGTGTTAACAGGTAAAACACCTTGACTGTTCCCTGCAGAGCCTCACACCACCACGGCAGAACCACTTCCTGTGTCAGACGTATGTGTTGGGACAAGTTGGACCTGCTGATGACAGTGAGCAGGATTTTACCATCGCAGATTTCACCTGAGGAAGAAAACAAGTGTACGAGTACAGTAACCAAGGCTTTCACTGTGAATTCTTGTTTTAAAATAATCAATAAAGATCTTACTTAAGACAACGGAGGCTAGAAATAGCTGCTAGCTAGCTGGTGTTCTTGTTGCACAGCCTGATTCAAAACCATTTTATTTAATATGTGTGTTTTGGATGAATTCAGGATAAAAAGTTCACTCAACTATTTCACGATTGCCTTTCTGGAAAGAGAAAATCTAATAAAATTAAGTGTAAATGCAAATTCACAAACATGATGTAAGTTTGGAGTGTTGATGTGATGCTGGAATTATTGTGATTATCATATTACATATATATATATATAGTGATCATATCACTTGTTTTTTAGTATTTATTAGTATTTGAAATATAATTAGTTACCATTTACTATTTACTTTTTTTTTTTAAAGAAATAATGTGTATTTCATACCATTTTTTTTACAATTAAAGGTGAAATTTGTTATTAAACATGTGGTTGTGGTTGCAATTTTTTGTCGTTTTGTATGTTGTCAATTTTGTTTTGCTTATTTTCCTGTTATTTTTGTGTATATTTTTAGTCGTGTCATGTGTTTTTGGAATAAACGTATGTAATGAGTTGCCCTTTTGTGCAGTTCTTTGTAATTTTGTATGTCAGTTAGTATTTTTGTGTTATATTGCACATTTATTTTGGGGGCCACAGAAAATTAAACTGAGGGCCGCATGTGGTCCCCGGGCCACCAGTTTCCCATTTCTGCATTAGAGTAAAAAAATATATCTAAAATAACCTAAAACAGTCTTTATATACAGTCATGGAAGAAAGCAAATGTTTTTGGTATACACACGTTTATTTCCTTCATGTACACAAATAAAAAATAAAATGACCAGATAAAATACATGTAACTTGCTACACATCACACGCTCTAAATAAAATGATTTATCCACAGTTTTAAACCAATGTTAACAATGTTGTCTGGTCCATTTTTTTAATTTTGTGTAAAATTATGTAAATTTTGGCTTTTTTCTTCTGCTTTTGTGTGTTTTTCCAATGCACATAAAGTAAATAAACACATGTATACCAAAAACATTTGTAAATGAAACAATTTCTGGCAGAAATTGTGTAATTTTTGAAAAAATCCCAGGGGTTCCAATACTTCCGTCTATGACTGTATAATACATATAAAAAAAACTAGATATACAATAAACTACAGAAGTCCAATCCATTCTTCACCCAATGATTCTGGTTTTTTGAAAGTATTTAATATGGCTGATGTAAAAGTAGACATTGTTGCGTTGAATGTAAATATCCAAGCATAAAAGCTCTTAAACATGACCTAACTCTAAATAATTTAGCTTGTGTTTCAGTCTATATATATATACTGTATAAATGTATATATATATATATATATATATATAGTAAAAAATAATGATATACTGTACCTCTGCGGCAGAAGAGTTTGGAGAAGCTTTCAGACATCAGCTCATTATTAGTGTTGTGGAGGACAACGTGTAGACGGTAACCATGGAGACCATACTCGGGGTCAACGTCATCAAACGGGGGCTTGTTCTTCGGCCACAAATTGTTACTTTAGCAAGAAATAAATAAATAGTTAATTTAACTTAGGGTCTGCATTGAATAAAGAAGACTTTTCTGGGTAGTTCATTAATAATTACCACAACCTTAAGGTTTTTTCAACATTGGGGTCGTGAACCCACGTGGGGATGCCTGGAATGTATATTTATTAAAAAAAAACAAATACTGATTGCAAATGTTTGCTTTGGTCTTCAATTTTAAAAATAATAATATTTTTCAAATTAAAACACAACACAAACCTGAACAATTATTTTATACTTTTACTTCCTCAAATATAAATATAGCTCAAATAAAATGCATATATCTGTAACAAAGTATAACAAACGATTAAAAACTAATTCTTGAAAGAAAAAAAAATGTCTTTGGGTTTGCCAGAAATTTGTGATATTAAATATGGGGTCATGACCTGAAAAAAGGTTGAAAACCACTGATTTAACTCCTCTCTCATATGACTAAATGACTGTTACTGTAGTGTAGTGTACTGTAGTGTAGTGTAGTGTAAAACCAGGAGAGGGCGCTGCATCCACACAACACCACAAATAAATAAATAAATCAAGCATTATAGGAGATTAAAATATTATAAAAAGCTTGTTTTTAAATCGATTAAGGTTAATAAACTCAGGGGAAGAATAATCTATTTTCTATCATAATTATTAAACAAAATAATTAAATTTCTGAGCGCTTTTTAAATGAGTAATCCTCATACTTCATTAACACACTAAACCTGAGAGTGGAATAGTGACATGTGAGTTATTTAAAGACGTTATTCTGCCCCTAAAGCCACGTTTTCTTCCTGTTTCCTGTGAGAAACTGAGGGTTACCCGAGTCCTTAAACTCACTGCTAATGTCACATCAAAGCAACATCAAAGACGCTTCAAAGCACGAGCAGCCAATGAATTCTGTCATTTATCATATTTTCAACGTGACCCACTGTCCTCGTGCGTATTATGGCGTGGGGGAGCGTGTGATGATGGATTCACAGCAGCTTACCCAGCAGACGATTCCTCAGTGCTTTCAATGTTGTTCAAGTGAAGGCTGGACATGATAAAGGCCACGGATTGATCACGCTGCAAAAAAAATCAGGAATATACGCTTAGAATAACTTACAACATAGAAAAAACACAAAAAAAATTGCAGTTAATATCACATTACAACCACAAAAATGTAAAAAAAATGAAAGAAATATCTAAAAAAAAAAAGCAAAAAAACACAAAACAACAAAAACTCTATTTCTCCCTGTATTAATCTTCAGATTTGTCATAATTCTAAATTTTGACATGACTGTTGATACCAGCTACATTTAGATGAGAGCTTTATGAAAAATACATCCTCTTTAAACTGATCTTGTAAACACATAATTGCCAATGAAAAAGACCATTTTAAATTCATCTTAAATCTGAATTTTGTGGCTGGTTAATACTGATTTTAATTCAGAATGGAATAATTCCTCGATCTTGTAAACGTTTCATTCCGCATTAAATAATTCCGGTCGTTCTGAGCATGCTCGTCTTGTCGCAATTATGCAGAATTGAAGGCAAATGATTGCGTTTCCATGAAAACCTCAATTAGGAATTATTATTTCCATGTAAACACGAAGCAGAATACTTTAGTTTTGAATTATGTAATCCAGAATAATTAATTCCAAATTAAATAAAACATTAAGCAACCGTGGCCCTTTTGCGTATTTTTCCAGTAAAATATGTGTTTTTTGGAGTCATACTGTGTAATTGTGTTGCCATTTTGAGTTTTTGGAATAATTTTTGTGTATTTCTGTTGTTGTTTGTAATGCTGTGGGTTTGTGGAGTCATTTTTGTGTACCTTTGTTTTTATTTTCTGTAATTTTGTATATTTTGAGTCATTCTGTGTATTTATGTTGTTGTTTTGTGCTATTTGGCATAATTTTACATATTATTGTTGTTGTTTCGTTCATTTTTGGAGTAGTTTTCTGTGTTTTTCTTGTCTTTTACTGTATTTTCCTGCAATGTTGTAATTCTTTGTAATTTTTTTCAGGTATTCTTGCTTATGTTACGTGTACTTTGCTGGACACATAAAATTAGACTGAGGGCCGCATGTTGCCCCTGGGCTGCTAGTTGTCTATGTCTGCTCCAAACGAAGAAATATTTGTTAATTTGGGTTTATCCACTGATGTAGAGTAAATTCTAAATCATGAATAATAGATTTTCTCTATCCATATCCTATAACTACTTCCCCAAAATAAATCATATTTATTCTAATTTTTAATGACTGTACCTTCCACACACCGATGAGAAAACCAGACTCCAGCAACTTGAGCTCCAACAATCCATCCTGTCCTAAGACCTCCACCCGTTCAGTCTGCACATGTACCGTCTCCATCAGAGACCTAATAAAACCAGGTCAGACAGAACACAACACACTGAGTTTCCAGAGAGAACAGAACACATTGGCATTCTGAGAAGGTAGTGGGCATCCTGTACCTCTTCAGACCAGGACACCTGAGAGCTTTCCTCTCGACACCGCGAAGGTGAAACGTAACGACCTCCATTAGGTTGGTCAGAAAACTTCCGACGTTCCACGACATGGTCACACAGGTGTTAAAGTATTTAACCCTGCTCGGCTTCCACGTGTGTTCCAGGCCTGATTTATTAATGGCCCTCAGCTCCCAAGTAACGTTTGGGTTTCTGGAAAAAAAAAACAACAAAGAACTCAGTTTTACAGGTTTCATAGCATTAAGTGGTGAAAACTAATGTATTTAGTATAAAGTAGTGTTTTTGATTTTTAAATGTATTGAACTAACAGAGAACAAGGAAGAACATATTTCATCGTAAATCAAAAACTAAATAAAACGAATCCAATTTCAAAGTGTTTAAAAGTGGTGTTTACAATGTGTGAAAAAAAACTATTAAGAAAGAAAATTAAATTAAATGTTTTACGTCAGGTATTAAGTTTGTTGTAAACATGTCTTTGCATTATTACTTCCTTTGTGTGTGGGTGTTTTGTTTAGTGTGACTCATCTTTATTATTCATGAACAAAGGTTTTTAAGAAGACTGGCATAAAATTGAAAATGTCCTCCTGTTTGTCACGCGCCTCCTGTCATACCACCACTGCCCACCAGGGGGCACGCCACACACTTAGAAACGCAGTATTGCCATATTCTGTTGTGAAAATATAGAAGCAGAGAAGAAGCGCTCTCCTCAGGAACCTTTACTCTCCCTTAAACAGTGCGATGACCGTCGATGATGGTCGATACCGATATTGAGCCGATCTAATATCAACATGAATCATACAAACTTTTATTACTTATTTTGTAGTGTGGAATGTTAGAAAAGGCTTGATAATTAAAAAAACATACCCATTTATTATAAACCAATGGGTTAGATATAATTAACCTTTTAGAATAAAAATATTCTATGATTGAATAAAATGATTTAAAAAATGAAATAGAAGATATTGAAAAAATAAATAAGAAAATAAAAAAAACATAATATATATCAGAGATTTTAGATGCAGTCCGATAAAATCCGATATTCGTTTTCTGGCTGATATCGGACCGATATCTTTTATCAATATCGAATCGGCACACCCCTACTATTCATTTTAAGTCTAATGCTAAGAAATGTCTGGGTCTCCTCTTCTCTCCACACATACCGCACCATGTTCTCTAAAACAGAAGTGGTCATGTGACCAGATACGTCACGTCCTGTGACGTGTAATTGCGGAAAAAGTGTTTCCGCTGTCCTTTTGCAATAAATTTCAATATGGATACATCTGGAAAATCCTCTTTATGAAAACGTAAAAACTTTTTTGTGATATTTGAGTGTTTTTTTTTTTTTTTTTTAATTCAGGTGTTACCATTACCAGTTTTTATTCAACTTTTTAGATTTTGTCACATTTTGGAGGCCCAGCTAATTGTATACTACCAAACCTCAGAGTTGGAACTGTCGCCCCCTGTGGTCATAAACTGTTTTTTTTATCCTCTTAATGTAAACAAAAGAGATTAACATCGACATCTTTAACTTCTCCTGATTATTTAGATCAACTAATAGCAGCACAAGTAGGTATTTTGACTGAAAAAGCTGCTAAATGATCTAAAAATCAGGCTGAATGTTTCACTCCAATAGAAAACAATGGGATGTTTACAGGCAGTGGGGCCGTGTGACATCATCAATTACATGGTTTATGGATGGAGGAACACAGGCTCTAAAACTGTAAAGTAGTTCCATTTTGAAAAGTTAATAATAAAACAAATATGGTGCAAAATAATGTGTTTTGTTAGACATTGTGTATATCTAATAATAAGTACATTTCAAAGGTTTTATGCCACATTAAATGCAGAATAATGTCAGTTTGAAAGCTATACTCAGCGGTATAGAACAATGAGTCAATATCAGCGTGTCTACATATCATGACACGTCGTTCACAGATTAAACTATACCTCCGCCGTGGTGATAAATATCTTGATCCAGTTCTGTCTAAATAGAGATGCAGTGCGGTCCCACCGAGGCTCCGTCCCGTATTTATTAAGTGTGAGAACAAAGATAAAAAGTGGAGCAGCCCAGGAGGCCTGAGAACACCCGGGGGAATGGACTCTGCGCCGTCTGTGTGTGTGATGTCTGCTGAAATGATTATTAGGAAGGTAAATCGCACGCAGCTCGTTGTCTAACAGACAAAACCCAACAGGGACGTAATTCAGCGAAAGGAAGATTTCTGTGTGTGTGTGTGTGTGTTGGGGATGAGAGGTTGAGGGGCTAAGTAATTTATTTCTACGACTCCGACAGCTTCTGCAAAGAACACAATTTATTTCTCTCTTCCTGTCTGTACCACAGCTTCTGCAACAGAACTTAGAAGTGAGTGGTGCACAGCATCTAATCAGAGGTTATAAAAACAATGGAGGTGACCAGGGACGTATTCCTGGTGTCGTGTCCCCCCCCCCGAGCAGACGTCACGTTCAAACAGACCTCCATCCTCACCCTTAATAACAAACAAAGTGTGTCTTTAAGAAGACGCTATAGTTGTTCTGTTTGAAACTCTCCTCCAGACTTTAACCTTGAATATTTCTCAACGTTTACAAATTGTTCTCAACCATAAACGACACAGAAAAGACGTCTATTGATGTTTCTGTTACAGTTTTAATGATAAACAGATGGTAAAGAATTAGTCATTGTTCTACAGCTCCTTATTTCTAGTCAGAAATGCATCTAAATACTTATTTCCTAGACAGATATTTTAAATAATTTTGGACTCACCGGTGGCTAGAGCTGGGCCATTTAGCCTAAAAAAAAAAATCTCAGATTTTTTGAAGAAAAATTTGAGTTTTGATGCAATTTTATTTTTTTCAATGCACTTAACAATGACTGCAGACATCAGATATATTGTCTAAAGTGCAACGTTATTGCTGTGATTGTCCTAAAAAGTTAAAATGCACAGAACAATCCCAAAATAAATAGTAAATGAGGCTCTGTCATTCAACTATTTCAAGCTTTAACCAAGTTTAAGCTAAAGTGCAACAACAGCAACTTCACAGTAGATCACATTTTCTGATTAAGAAATCAGATAACTACATATTTTATAACATATAACATTACCATTAAAAAATAATAATAAAATCTTCCCTTAGTATCTCAGCATAGTGCGAATAAAAAATGATATAGCCTACTCAAAGGGTAAACAAATGTAAACAAAGAGGGGCTTGGCTAACATCGCGCTACCGATGGAACGCAAAAAACGTCCAAAAAAACAAAAAAAATGTAAAAAAAGAAAAAAAACCTTGAATTTCCAAAATAAAAATTGTTTCTATCTACAAATTCGATAAATCGATTGAATTGATTTTTTTGCCCAGCCCTACCGGTGGCTTTTAAGCACAAACAAAGATTTTAGTTGAACAATGTACAATGAATGCACATTCATACAGTAAAGTTAATGAAATGAATGAAAAGGGGAAAAGAAAAGGAAAAATAGAAAATTAGGAGGAAAAAAAAGAAACAGAAAAAGAAAAAAGGGGGAAAAAGTATGGAAACAGGTTGGGGACAATTTTGATGAAGAAAATTATTTGGTAAAACAATCGAAATGAAGGCGGAACCGTCGGCACAGAGCGACACACATATATATATATATATATAAATATATATTGTTCAACTTCGCATGGTGATGAATGCAGAAATGTGCAGTTTATTTTGGTTCGTGAGTTCAAACAGTTTGTATGAAGCTTATAAGAAAAAAAATATTAGTTAAAAAAAAAATTCTTGACATTTTAAATAAAGAATACAAATCTGTATTTTGACTAATCTGTTTTTTTCTCCTCCGAAATATGATCTCTACGTAATCAAACCGAAAGGAGTTAAGAGCATAATTATGTCTCAACCTGCAATTTTATTTATTTTTTATTTTTTTTATCGGGATTCGAATCGAATCGTTGGTTGAGTGAATCCTTCCGTACACCGCTACTCCTCAGTGTGTTATATTTGTTTTTAATGTTCTTTACTTTGAGAACTATAATATTCTGAGAGCAGTTTATAGTTTCAGTGCTGAATAAAACACACACATGAATAAAGCTTGTGAAACAATACCTTTCCATGAAGCTCTGAGCAGAGGTTAAAGATGATTTCTCAGCTTTTCTGTACGTCTTCCTCACCTCCTTCCGTCCACCACCAACACCTCTGACCGCTGACATTTGTCTTTCCGGTGACTAAACTAATCATAAAGTGTGGGAAATCCACAGTTAAGTCGCTTTAACAGTGCTTAGTTCATACAGCTTTGAATAAAGACGTGTTTTATTACCGTTTTTTACTCAATGGCCCAGGTGTAACTATAGCAACGCAAAGTTTGGCTGACCGCGTGCTGCTGTCGACTTCCTGACACCTTGTTACATCCGCCTTCAAAATAAAAGCGGTAGATTAAGTTTCACAAGTTATATATATATATATATATATATAATACAGATTTATTTTTCAATGTGTTGTTTTAAAAACAAACAAAAAAAAAAAAACAGAAAAAAAAAACCAAAAAAAAAACTGTAAACCCTTCCATGTGCAAATTATGTTTGGTTGATTAATTATTTATAAGTGACGTTTGATATAACCATATACTTGCTTTTTTTTTTTTTTTTTTTTGCTCCTTTTAATGCATTTTTGCTACATTTACTTCAATTTCTGTCACTTCTCCATCAAATTCGATGCCCTTTCTGCACTTTTTTCCCACTTTCAAGACATTTTCAACACTTATAAACCATTTTCACCAATTTAACCACATTCACAATTTGCCTATTATTTGCCAGTTTTAACTAATTGTTTGTACTTTCCATAATACCAAAGCCAAGCCAATATTGATCCTTTGAACCTTTTTTTACCACTTTTTCTGTCCGTTTTTGCCCACTCTAATTTGGTACTTTTAACCAATTTCTGTGTTTTGTTTTGTTTTTTTGTTTTTATTTAAATCCACCTTTTCAACCATTTTTGGTCACTTTCAACCCATTTTATTTCTGAATAAATCAAGATTTTACCCTTTTTCTGTAGCTACACCAAACTTGCCATATTTCAACCTATTTTCATCACTTTTTCTTGCCATATTTTTGATCCTTTTAATGCATTTTTGCGACATTACTCCCATTTCTGACACTTCATCAAATTTAAATGCCTTTTCTGCACATATTTTGAACTTATAAACCCTTTCCACCACTTTTCCACCTAATGTCACATATGTTGACCCATCATTGTCACTTTTAACCTCTTTTCACCATATTTCATGCTTATTTTTGCCAATTTAACCACATTCACCGTTTGTCATGTCCATTATTTGCCAGTTTAAACTATTGTTCCAATATTGACACTTTGAACCATTTATACTACTTTTTCTGCCCGTTTTTGTCCACTCTAATTTGCTACTTTTTAACCAATTTCTGTAGTTTTTAAAAACCCATTTCACCACCTTTTCCACCATTTTTGGTCACTTTTAATCCATTTTATTTGTGATTAAAACCAGGATTTCCATCTTTAAGATGACTATAATAATAATAATAAACGTTCCTGGATAACAGTGGATATTATTCAGATGAATAAATAAATGTGGTTATCACAGATTCATAGAACAATAGACCATCATTTTACTGACTTTATGAATGGACCCTAAAAATCTCTCCCCTTTATTCCCCCTTATAGATGGTCCTGTCTCCACATGACTGTTCTTCAATGTTCATGTCTGTGTTCAACCACCTTCAGCTACAGTGGGGGTCCCCGCTCTCTGGGACCTTTACTTTGGGGGTAAAAAAACGTTGAGAACCACTGCTTGAATCCACCTCCCTCTTTCTTAAAGCCATGTGCTCATGCTTGCTGTCAGGTAGAATAACCATAACACTGTATTCAGCCTCAGTGAACTACGTGCTTGATTTAAAGTCCATCTCAGGGCATCAGCAGCCCATGGTTTGGCTCTGACATGTGGGCCACATTCTTTCTTTTTTTTGTTCTCCTCTTCATTTGAATCTCAAATACTTGACATTTGATGTTTTCTGTGGCTCTATGTCCTTATTAAAGGCCTGGGGACAGCCGTGGTTCATGGATACCTGATGTCACTCTTCCACGTAGCCCCCAGGACTAAGTTAGGTAAATATTCACACATTACTTATCTGCAACTTTCACCAATGCAAAAATACATTGAAATGTATTTTTTGGAGCAGATTTTCTTTGTAAAAAAAAGTCACACCAACTACATCGATGAAAGACTTTTTACAGTGTAGCCCCCGGGACTATGGGTACAACCGATGACGGTGCCGGACCTTTCCTGTACTTTTAGTCACGTGGTGCACCTATCACGTGACCTAAACCGGCCAATGAGGGGCGCTGCGTATGCATAAAGTGGTAGTCGATGGTTACGTTTAACGTGTTCATAGCAACGGCCTAAATTAAATTATCTGTGCTCTTTGAAGTGAACAGAGAGTCTTCAAAACTGAGTGGTATTTATGTGTTTTATTGTGACACTTTATTTCATATAAAACATGACTCAAAAGATGCTAAAAAGATTAGCTTAGCAGTAGCATAAATTCAGCTTCACTTGAAATGGTTGCTATGGTGATGATTTTGGAACGTGTTCTTTTTTCTATTTTTTGTTTTATTTAGAACTCAGTGTCTTTGAAGTTTGCTGAAAGAACACACAAAGCATTTCAAAGCCTGAGAAGCAACATTTACATTGTTAAATCCTCAAACTTCATCTACTAAAATGCCTAAGAACGCTCACAGACAAGGTCGGCGCCGTTTTGTGAGACAAAAGAAAGATGATCCAGTGATGGAAACAGTAGCAGACAACAAGGCTCACAACCCAGAGTCTGTTACAGAGAGTCTGTGCTTGAATACTTCACTCCTTGGCTCTCAGCAGATGGAAATGTCCATCCTCCACTGTTCTCAGGTCCAAAATGATACTTCTGTGCTGGACCAACTGAAGGAGGAAAATGAAAACCTCAAACTGTCTATGAACCTGTCACAACAAGAATTAGAGGCCCAACTGACCCAGTGTGACAAAGACAAGGCCAGATTATTGGACACGCAGAAGGAGAAGGAGACCATCGTTCAGCAGCAACGAGAGATGATTGACCACCTCAAACAGACACTGGAGAAATCATCAGAAGACTTTAAGGTGCTGAAGGAGCAGTGGGCCACAGAAAAAGATGCTCAACAACAGCAAACCAATGTGATGATTCAACTCAATGAAGAGGAAATCTCCCGCCTCAGCGCTTTATGGGAAACAGATGAGCGTACGGTCTCCATCCAAGTCCTGGAACTGGAAAATAAAGCTCATCTGGAGGCTGAACATGTAAAAATGATCTCCACCTTGAAGGCCTGTCTCACTACTGAACAGGAAAAGCTTGAAGAAACAAGAGAGAAATGCAAGCAACTGAATGACTTCCAAGAACAGGACAAGGAGCTGATCCACCTTCTTCAGACTGAGCTGAAGAAGAAGACACGAGAATTTCTCGAACAACACGTTCAGGCCATGAAAGAGCAGGAGAACCTTCATTTTCAAATCATGCTGCTGAGGGAGAAGAAGGCCTCTGCTAAAGTAGAAGCTGAACTGTTGAAAAGAAATCTCAGCATGAACATCAGTGAACCTGAGAAAGATCCTCCAAAGAAGAAATCTGTGTTTAAGAGGTTCATCAACTTTCTGACAAAGCGATGGCAGAGGAGGTAAAAGATCTGATCATGGACATCATCAGCTGATACAGACTTGGAGCAAAATCTGGACTGGAAGTGTAGTTTAATGCTGACTAGTCAAATAAATGGAAAGCTTTAAATGTTGGGGATGCTTGTCTTACTCTGTGACTTCCTGAAGTCACAAGTCAGAAAAGATAAAGTCTTGAAAACTTTCTTTAAAATTCACAAAAACTATTGTTACTCATTCCACAATCAATAAAAAAAGAAATAAAAACTCTCCCAAAATGATGTGTTTCTACTAAATTTCTCTTTGTCTGATTAAGTAAAAGGAAGAAATGAGAGACACAACCTTTTACAGCCTTCATGCTGACTAATCAATTCTCATCATGTTGTTTTATTGCCATTATTATTCAAATTATTATTATTGGTACAATTACTGCATTAATGTTATTGCTATTCTTATAATTACCATTATATTCTCATATTATTTTATATTATAGTTAATGGTATTCTCATTGTATTATTATATTGCTATATTATCATTATATTACTTTATCATTATTTAATATTGTTTATTATTAATATTATAGGTTTTTTTAATCATATTATAGTTACTAGATTCTTATTTTTAACTTCTTACGTTTCAAAAGGTTTATTTTGATTTTGAAATCAACACAAATGAAATCCACCACTTTTCTGTGTCTCTTCTCTATGGTCGTATGTTGGATGTACATGACATGTTTACGTGGAATTCATGTAGTGTTTTTCTTTGTTGAGGTAGGGTCTAAAGACAGGGGATGCTCTGGTACATTTATTATCTATTTATCTAAGTCCAGCAAACATTGGTGCAACCTTTATCTATATATCATGTGTTCATGTCCCATAGAATTAAACCAGGGAAATCATTTGTACCCACAAATGAACCCCTTTATAACACTACAGAGTATGTTCACCTCTTTGTACATCCAACCTTCAAACACAAACTCATTTGACCATAAATGACAACTCTACTTAAGCTCCTCCCACTATATGAATACATACTTCCGACGGGCACTGTACTAGTGTAAAGAAAGTGTCTAGAGATTCGTTAACAAGTCTCTCACTCTGTAAGTGGAAAAAATGCTGAAAACTATCTGTATTTGAAGAAGCAAAAGTCTAAAATGGTTTAAGATAGAAAAGTTAATGATAATGGCTGAAAGAGAATGAGTAACTCAACATTTTACATGTTGAATGGTTAAAATCGGTTGAAGAATGATTGAACATTTGAACTTCAAAGGTAAAGCAAAAGATGAATAATAGGATCTATTTTTTTAATAATAAATAATAAAAAAAGCCAAAACATAGAAAACTGCACAAAATGTTTTGACACTTGTCCAATTGTTGGTTTACATACTCACTAATTAGAAGTAAGAATGCTGCAGTAGCAATGTGGCTCCTGATTGGCTGCTGAGCACAGAAACTGACCTTGAATCTGATTGGCTGCTAAATAGAACCTCTGGCTACTGATAACATCAAAGGACATGATAGGACCCATCAGCCTTTGGAACCAGCATATCTGCCTTTCATCTTAGTAGAACAGCAGTAAACAAGCAGCTTGTGATAGAAATACCCAACACACAGTCTGAAGGAGATCATCACAACAGAGAATTATGAATTACACAATGGCTGACCCTCAATACGCTTCACAAAGTAATTATGGTTTTTGGTATCAACAAGCATTGAACAATGAGACACAGGACAATTTTGACTGGGAGGGGCCTGCTCAAAGATCAAGCACCATCAATGGTGCTCACCAACCTGTGAATGCACAGCTAATGGTTCCACAGGACATAGTTCCAAAAGGACCACTATATGACTTCCTCGTAGGTCCTGACCTACTTGAAATGCTGGCACCAGAAGCTGAATCGAGCACCATCAATGGTGCTCACCAACCTGTGAATGCACAGCTATGGGTTCCACAGGACGTAATTGAAGAAGGACCAGTATATGACTTCCTCCTAGGTCCTGACCAACTTGAAATGCTGGCACCAGAAGCTGAAAATTCACTAGTTGATGGAAGCTCATCACTTGTGTATCCAGGCTCTGTAGCTGCTCTGCCTGCATCTGAGCAGGATGGCAGGAAGCAGCTTACATCTACAATTAAACGGAAACACATAGACACGAGCGACAACAGCTCCAAGGAGGATGCCCCAGAGAAGAAGAAACGCCGCTTATCGAGAAACAAGGAGGCTTCCCATGTGTATCAACAGAAGAAGACACCTGTGGATGCACAGATAATGGTACCACAGGACGTAGTGGAAGAAGGACCAGTATTTGACTTGCTCCAAGGTCCTGACCTACTTGAAATGATGGCACCAGAAGCTGGACCAAGCACCATCAATGATGATCATCAACCTGTGAATGCAGATACTTATAAAAAGAAACTCAGCTTATTGAGAAACAAGAAGGCTGTCCATTTGTATCGACAGAAGAAGAAACAATATGTAAAAAACTTGACAGATCGTGTTGCCATGCTGGAAAAATTAAACAGCAAACTGAAGCAAGAGATTAAAACCCTAAAAGAAATATACCAGAAAACTCCAGGTTGTTAAATGATGAGAATCAACCATGTTCTCCCCTCCCCTCTCTGAATAAAACTTGTTGCTTCTTCATGAACGGGCACAGCTGTGGTTTGTTAATGACTTTTTTTTTTGTTCATCAGAAGATATTATCATTCAGAGGACAAATTCAAAACTACTTGCTTCAAAACATCCTATTTATTATTTATTATTAGTGTTTTTGCTCATATTCACTGAAAAAAAGAAAATGCAGTGTTACACACTGCCATCATAAAATAAAGTGCATCAAATAACCATTGCAACACATTGAAAGCATTGTAACCACCACTGAAATATTGCAAAAATACACACAAATATTGAGTAAATATCAATATATATATACATACACTGTATATATATATACAGTATATATATATATTTAAAAAATGATTTAAAATTGACACCCATACCCAGTATGAATGTGGTTTGAGTGAGTGTTGGTCACTATGGCAGCCTCACTTCTGTCAGTCTGCCCCAGGGCAGCTGTGGCCACATTAGTAGCTTACCACCACTGTGTGTGGAGTGAAAGAATGATGCACATCAATGTAAAGCACTTTGAGTGTCTATGAAAAGCACTAAATAAAATCCAATGCGCTATGATTATTAATATTATTATCCACTGGTATTCATCAAGTTGCCCGTAGTATTGTAGTGGTTGCTCATTATTTCAACCAGAACTCCAAACTCTGAGTATGCTTTACAACGACTGTGTCCTCTTAAACTAAAGTATCCTCTTCACCTGTCCGTCACTAAGGTGAAAGTTGTGCCGACTAGCAAGCAAATCCTTACGATCTTTATAGTTTAACTCGATTTCAAAGTAAAAATCAATAAACGGATGAATATCCAGCACTGTGGATGACGCCATTGTGATGAACTCGATGATGATCCAGAACCAGTCTCTGTAACTCCCAGTGCGACATATTTAAGTCGCACTGCGAGATAATGCTTTTTTTTATCCATGTCACCTCCAGGGTACGTTTCAGTTCTATACTCATGTGAAAATGTTGTTTGTATTTACCAGAGAAGTTTTACGCCCAGAGACGTAATTATTAATTCATAATTTAAATAGTCTTTGCAGAAATATTATTTACAGTTAAAAAGCATCATCTTTGTTCACTAAATTCCATTGCTCTTGTACAAAAATGTAAGGACCAGACAACAATCAAATGCATCACATCATAGCCGACCAATCAGATTAAAGGTAATGATCTGAGCCAAAACAGGTTTTATTTTATTTATTTTTTTTTTATCAGGTTGGAGTTTCTACTTATTGTTGTTACTCACATGGCATATTTGATATGGCAGTGTATTAGAGTTCATAAATGTATCTATACGTAGAGCTTGATCATTTTTCTTTTTATTTTTAATTAAATGTATTTGTTTTATTTTATTTAAAAAAATAATTGTATATTTTTAAAAACCTTTATTTTTATACAGATGCCTTTGTGGAAAATAAAATAAGTTACAATCGTGCAAAATGTAATCTTTTCCTTTTTAAGTTTATACATGGATGTTTACTGTATGCAAGGGAACCGTGGCAAGATTTATGACCAAAAATAAACTTGGGGGATGTGTGAAAGTAACTAGTTACTTTTACTTTCAGTACTATTTAATTAAGCCATTTTTTACTTGTACTTGAGTATTTTATGTATGACTTACATGCAGAGGTGACAACGACCAAGTACAAATACTTTGTTACTGTACTTCAGTCGTTTTTTCTGGTATCTGTACTTTACTTGAGTATTTATTTATTTTTGCCGACTTTTTACTTTTATACTCCTTACTTTTTGAAACCAATGTTATTATTTTCTACACCTTACACTTTAAAAACAAGTTTGTTACTTTTAAAGCCTTGGAATAAAAAAAACACAAACCAACAACCACAACACTGCTTGTGAAAGGATTTTCAGCTCAGCAGTAGTTCTCTGGGTTTTATTGAGCATTTGAATTTGTTTTTTTTGAAACAGTTCATTTACAAATTCTGTTTATATTGAATATACTAAATTCTTCAGGCGTTCATAAAGGGTAATTTATGTCCATGTAATAGTACAAGTCCTTAAAAAAATAAAAGATATTGAACTTGCTGGTTTGAAAGTAAGGGAGCAGCTTCCATCCTTTTACTTTTACCAGAGTCAGTTTTTATTCAAGTATCTATACTTTTACTTGAGTACTGAAGAATAGTATTTTTCCACCTCTGCTGATTTGTACTTGTACTTCAAGTAAAAGTAATTCTACTTGAGTAAGACATGTCAGTACTCTTAACACCTCTGACACACACACACATGCACACACGTGTACCTTTGTTTTTCTGTTCCATGGCGAGCTGCTTCTCGATGGTCTCCGTCAGCTCCCTGAAAAACTGGTGCTACCTCACTCTCACTTAAACGTACGCTGTAAAAACTGTTGCTTAGATCCAACTTAATAAAAATAAGGTCACATTTTCCAACCACTTTTTAGTAGTTTAGTGAACTTCTTGTTTTTTTGATTCAGGAAAACTGAATTTTTTTGATTTTCCTGTATTAAATTTTTCTAGGATAACTTTGAAGAAAAAGCAAAAAAAAAATCGAGTTTGACGAACTTTAAAAACAGTCAGTTTTTAACTACATCATAATTAATGAAATAAAGTCAAATATATATGTATATATTTAGAAATTGATATGGATAAATTCATGCACTCAATCTTATTGATTTGTTTTGAAAGACTAAATGACTTAATAAATTAGTAAGAAATACCTCATAAAAACTGTTAGATTTAAGAAAGAGACGTATTTGTGTCCAACATTTTTATTTGACAAAAGTATTTTGTTACAACTTCACAGTTTCTATCAAATAAAAGTTGAACAGATCAGAGTAATCTTTGACCTGATCTTAAAAGTGCTGAATACAACATCTGAGTAATGTCTTTAGCAAATGTAAACAAAGTGCAGAACAAAAAAAAAAAAAGTCTTTGATTTTAGGAAGCATATAAGAATATTTCAACAATTTTAATTCTGACCTGCAGCTGATAAAACCTTAAAGGGATCCTCCACTGTTTTTACAAATGTGGCCCAAAATCTTAGAAATGTACTTATTAGATCTATGCTTAACAAATGCATTACTTTGCAGTTATTCATTGAATTAACTTTTAAAAATGGGACTACTTTACCGTTTTAAAAGCTTTATTCCACCACACAGCCCCATTTGCCTGTTACATCCCATTACTTTCTGTAGGAGTGAAGCATTCAACCTGCTTTTTAGATCATTGAGCAGCTTTTTTGGTCAAAATGCTAATTTGTGCTACTTTTGGTTGCTCTAAATCAATGAAAAGATCAAGATGTCGATGTAAACCTCTGCTTTACCAAAAGATGATAAAAACAGTCGAGACCCAAAAAAATAATGGAGACCACACTAACTTGAGCCACCAGAGCGAGTCAGCCGTGCACTGAGCTCTTCTTCTCTGTTTCACTGCTACCAAACCTCAGAGTTGGAATCGTCACCTCCTGTGGTCTCCATTATTTTTTGGGTCACAACTATTTTTATCCTCTTTGGGTAAAACAGAGGTTTACATCAACATCTTTAACTTTTCTTGATTTACTGCAACCAAAAGTAGCACAAATTGGCATGTGACTGAAAAAGCTGCTAAATGATCTAAAAATCAGGCTGAATGCTTCCCTCAATGGGATGTTTACAGGCAAATGGGGCCGTGATGACATCATCAATCACGTGATTTCAAGATGTAATACAGGTGTTAAAATGATACAGTAGTCCCATTTTTAAAAGTGAATTAAACTAATATTGTGCAAAATAATGTGTTTTGTTAGGCATAGATCTTCTAATAAGCACACATGTAATATTTTAGACAACATTTGTAGAAACAGTGGAGGATCCCTAGAACAGTGAAAACATTGATCAGAAACTCCACCTACATCTGCCTACAATGACAGATAACAAAGAACAATGAACTTGTTAGTAGGTGCTGTCCATTGAGCTCCACAGCTTTTTTACAAATGTCAACAAGTCTAGAAATCCAAGTCACACATTATTGAACAGGAACTAAAACTGTTCATAGGTGGACTCGCTGGCTTAGGCAACAAGCTTGTTTTTGAGTGTCATGATTTTGCAGTTGCTTTTGGGTGCAGCGAGTCTAGTCCAGCAAAAAGTACTTGAAAGACCTCAAATGTTTTCCAAGGTTTAGGTGGATACTCTAGATTTAGGGCATATGTTCATCTGAGGAGTAGACAACATGCTCTTGCAAGAGTTTCAAGACCAGTAAGCACTGGGACACCCTGGATGATGATACCAGCAGCATCTGGCTCCTGGAAAGTGGAGATTCTCACGCTTTCAGTTCCTCATGTACAGTTTTCTCTGCTGTTCCCTGTAGAACATACAAATAGAACACAATTAGGATGAAAAATCTCATTTGTTCAAATAATGACTACATAAAAAAACAATAACTAAACTTAGTGTCATTTAGAAAGGAAACTATGTTTTAAGTAGTTTCACGTGTGGTTTTGTGTTTTGGGCATAATTAAATATATCTGGGGCCTCATTTATAACTGTAGTGTACGTCCAAAATGGGGCCTGAAAGATGTGCAGGACACTTTTCATACAAAGATTGTGATTTATAAAAATAAAGTGTGTGCACTGGTGCGCTAATGCTGAACCAGGCAAAAGGACATTTTGGAAATGTGGGAAAACAATGGTGCAAATGGTGAAGTGGTGAATTGAAGCCAGACTCATTTCACACATTTCATGTGTTCACATACCAGCGTTTTAGATCCACATAATCATACCCAAGCCTGCTGTGTTATCGATGTAAAGAGTGAGACATTGGGTCATATTAAGGCTCTATTTTACGTGAATTGTAAAATGTGAAAACGTTCCACGTTCGGAAAAAACTTGGTGCAAAGCGGCATCAACACACGATCCATGTTTCCTGATGCAGAGCTGTTTCTGTAACAGACCGATGAGTTTCATGTCCTCGATCCTTCTCGTCACTGTGTGCCGGGACAGCGGGACTTGTTCAAATACTTCTTTTTTTTCAGGACAAATCAGCGCTGCAGAGTCCACCAAGCACTCTTTTACAAACTCTCCCTCTGAGAATGACTTACTGTTTTTAGGGATTTTGTGGGATATTACAAAGCTGGTCCTGGTTGCAGCATCCCTGGATGTGTGAAGCTTGGTAAAAAAATCCTTGTTGCTTTTAGAGCTTTGCTACCAAATCTTCTGAAATCCACGCCATTTCACCGTCATTCAAGTTTTTATATTTCTCTGAATGTTTCGTCTCGTAATGTCGACTCAAATTGTAATCCTTGAACACAGCAATCTGGTCCCCGCAAACCAAACACACCGCTTTACCTCTGACTTCAGTAAATAAATACTTTGCAGCGTTCAGCGTCTACCTTTCTCTTTTTAGTCGACATTTTGGGGGTGAAATGCGTCATACTAAATTAGGCGCATGCGTGCGCAGGCTCGGTGCAAAACAAGGCGATGGTGCACGGGGAGCGGTATCTCAGTCTGGATCCAGTAAAAAGTGACCATAAAAAGCTGTAAATGGACTGATATGCAGTGGGCTTATAGTACTTCATATTGAAATTGTGTTTGTGAACATGTGGGCCGCTGTGCCAGTTTTACTAAACTTTATAGCTACTGATATAGGCTCTGAGTTGAAATAGATAAAGTGTGTGTCAAAATAAAGTGGTCGCTCTCCGTGGTGCTGAAGTGCTGATTTGTTCCACTACTGCTTACGTACCAAAAAAAATGTTTAAACGCAAAAATGGACAAAACGCCGTCACCGTGGTGCAAAGAACATTTTATATGGGGAAATGTTTCAGGGGACCACTTATTAGGTGCACCACCCTCTCTCCTCCTGTCCCGGCTGCATTAAACTCATCTTAAACCACCACAAACACTCTCTAAAACAACACAAATCATCACTGACTCCTAAATACAGAACCTCTAGTGCCCGTTAACTTGGCTGTGCTTGTGAAGCTCCGTCCGTGTTTCGTGTAGCGAAGCGACGCGCTGTGAAAACGTGATCAGCTTTAATCATCTTCACCTGCTCAGCGTTCGAACTGTTATGCCTGGCTAACTAAGAATAACTCAGTCCGTTTTGTCCTTTAGTTCTTTTTATTCCAGTTTTTTGTCCGTGCCTCGTAGTTACACATTCACAGTCAGCTAGCTACCTCAAGTACAACCGTTTCAGTGGGAACTTCCGGTTTACAAAATAAAAGTCCGTTGGAGCAACGTTATTAGAATGTTACATTCTAACATCTCATCAGAGCGACAGTAAAATGCATGTTGAAATAATGAATTAATAAAAAAATAACTAATGAAACACAATAATGAAAACAATCAAAGTTTTAACTTTTTTTTCTATTAGAGTGCATGGCTTATTAGCCAGAACATTGTTTTGTTTTGCTGTTTTCCTGAAAAAGATGTTTTCTTTTCTTTTGTTTTTTAACTTCAGTGTATTGCATGGTGTTACTTTTGTCCTGACTATGGGGGACAAATTGTGTGTACTTTATTTTGACATACATTTTTGTTTAATTATGAGGTTTTTTTTAATTTATTTATTAGTATTTATTTTGTTTCCTCACAGGAGTTAAAAACTAATATTTTCTTTAAAAAATGATACATATTTCTAAGAAAACGCAATTTAAAAAATTAAAGTGGAAAAACCGGAATTTGAAAAAAAAATAAAACAGATTTTATAGGGCTTTAGCTGCCTTGTTATGTAGCAAGTGATGCTCATGCTAATGCTACACCACTTTAGTTAAACAAAGTAAAAAAAACTGTTTGACTAAAATAACTTGTCAGCCTTTTTGTTTGATGTTAATTGTACTAGGAACCAGTTTGATAAATTGCTTACATACAATTAAAATAAAAAGATAATTACCTTGTCCTAAATGAGCTTTTATTCATTTTTTTCCATTTAGGCCGATGATTTTAAGTAGGTGATTTGGTTTGTTTTATTGGTAAATAACTTTATGATAATCTAAATGATTTGAATAAAAAAATGGTGATCGTGATGTCACACAGAAAAAATGGTGATATGATATTTTTCCCATATCGCCCACCCCTACTTTGAAGTCAGTGATGAGCTCCTCAACACTCTCTCCCATATACTCAGTGAGACATCTCAGGGTGACATCTCTCTTGTTAGCAACTGAAGTCATTGGATCCTACAATAAGCGGATTCGGCATCTCGCTGCGCGCAAAGCATGCTGGTCCGGGTCAAAGGTCAGGACTACCCAGTTCCCGCCTAGCTCGTATCATAAAACATAAACATGGCCGAGTCTGACAAAGATATTGAATATTTTGAGCGTTGTAAAGTGGATGTTTTAATAGAATATTGTAAGAGACGTGGACACGTTGTTACTGGGAAGAGGAAGAAAGAACTGGTGGCCCTCGCTTGGGCATTGTCATTTCAAAAAGCGCCTATAGTTTTGACCAAACAGCAGGAACGAGAGGCTGTCAACCTTGATTATAAATCTCTGCTCGAGATCGATGTTGACAGTTGATCCTGGGGGGATCGGGCATATTGTGGCGAGAAAGAAAAGGACGCCAACAAACCCCCGAAACCTGCTGGGTGAGATACACCTCTAACATGTACACCACAATATAATATTTATATACTAGTTAGCTTTAATGTAGTACAGTATATGTCAAACTTACTGATTTAATCCATTCAGCACGACGTTCTGGATCGTTTCTTTCAGTAGGAAAAGGGATGAGTACGTATGGCGGGTCGCATATACATCGTGAGGTTCCTTTATTGCACTCGTGAACGGGGCAAAACTCTTTCATCCACGTATTAAGCCCACGTGTACCGTTGGAACAGCCACGCACTGAACAATGTGACCCTGGCATATTGCCTTAAAACGACCTTAAGCAAAGTAAATGCCTGAAAGTCCGTATAAGTAGCCGGTTGTTCCGCTAGACAGGGGCTTTGTTGACACGCTGGGCAGTCGTGAACTCTGACCCAGATATATTGACCCGGGAATCGCGCATGCGTACTGATAATGCTGATTTGGCTTATTATAAGTGAATAATTAAACAAATGACTCATTGTATTAATATGTTCCTATAACTTTTTCTTCATACACTCTTGCCTTACCTGTATCAGTTCCATCAACATGTTCTTGATGCGCTGACCCACGGCTCCTCCCTTTGCACTGAACAGCTGCTGGAGCTTTGGAGAGTACCTGTCTAATAACAATATATAAACAATGTCAAATCAGTGATGTTGCTAGGTACACGTCCTGTGTCCCTGACGCATAAAAATCTGAAAGGTTGAAGTAAATCCACTATCCATGCATCCCAGGAACGCACCTCATTTTTCCCATTAAAGACGACACATTGTGAACTATAGTTGCACGATACCCAATTGTAACGGTTCTTACTATACTAGAATTTCTACACGACGGTACTACCGTGGATTACGATACTACCGGTGCCAATTCCCGCTACATAGCGGCTGCCTCTACTGTCCTCCCTGCACAGTTTAAACTCACTGCACGCTATTCACTTGAAAACAGACGGTAAAGCAAGAGGAGATCTACTGTGCAGGCGCTGTCACCAGCTATAGGAGGGAACACTTTTTTTGTTTGATTTTTCCGCACAGACAGCGCGATCTTTTTTTATTTTAATTTTTTTTATTTACAGAGATATTTACAATGTACAAACAATACTTATCAATGATACACATACAAAGGAGGGATCACATCCAATCTCATAAAACACCAGTGACATCACCCAGAAAATGCATAAAAATATAGTTTACTGAGGGAATCAGTTCCTGTTTATTGTATTTCATCCTCTATGGTTTAATTTGTTGGAGAAGAAGCATTATTTTTAAAAAGTTTTTTATTTTTAAAGACAGTGGATTTGTTATCCTAAGTTGATTCATTATTTTAGTTAAACATAAATTGATGTGCAAAGGAAACTGAATGATTATTTTTTTATTTTCAACCATATAATTTCTAACTTCATTTATTAGTTGTTTTTATTTCTTATATGCTTTTGTTCATGTACTCTTATCATGCACCAAACAACACTGTAAGTAATTAATAAGTATTTCTAACTCGTACAAATACATTGCAGTTCATAATAATAATTGGTCTTATTTTATGTTTTATTTTGAATTTTAATAATTTATTTTGGTGCTCTTTTATGTTGCTACAAAAGTGCAATACAACCTGCCACTGTAACAGTTGTTGTGCAATAAACTTTTCAGATTTAAAATTGTATTTCAGATACATTTTGAACATACATGAATAAATCTGCTAATTATAGCCATATCATACCACCATTAAGAGAGTTTAACACTACAATTTAAGAAATAGAAGAATATAAGAAATAGAAATTAATCATTTTTTTTTTATTGAGGACACATTGAATTTCCCAGAGACCCACTCAAATCACCACCTGTGGGTCCTGGGGAGTCACTACATTGAAAAACTATCAACATCACTGAAAATAAGCAAAAACTACAACAAAATTGTTAATAATCCAAATTTAAATGAAAAAAAAAACCAAACAAATCAAATCTGCTTTGTAAACAATCAATAAATAATACATATTAACTATAGTGTGTACAATTATAAAAGTGGCAAGTGTAATATATATATATATATATATATGAAATATTCTAAATACTATATATTTATAATAATATGACTAAAATATATAACTATAATGAAGTACTATCAAAAATATATCAAAGTAAAAGGAGGTAATGACAGTAGTTCACTGACTTTTCGGGTCACAGATTATTGCACAACACCGGTATATTTCCAGTCAAATTGACAGTATTTAGGACACATTAAAATGATTTAATACCGCAATTAATATAATACAATTATATGATTCTACTTCATTAGCCCCCCGCTACGGAGGACCAAACCTGCCAAAAGTATTAATAAATACATGTATAAATGAATATTGGAATAATTTAGCACAAACTGTGTGGCTAATGACTAGCTAGCATGTTAGCATTAGCCCCGCGCACATGGACAAAAAATAGTAGGGGGTGAACAAGCCATGCTTTGGCATTAAAGTTGGTATTAAATATTGCAGCACACTCATATTCATTCAGATAAAAGCTGATTTAAAGAAATAAAAACACTTACTTCCATGTCTGCCGTGATGTATTGTCGTCTCTGAGTCTCAGTACAACTGAAGGATTCAGTGCAGGTGTCGGTGACGTCACCAGACGAGTTGACCCTCAGTGTGGGCGTGTCACGTGACCTAAACTGGCCAATGAGTGGCCAGTTTGCTAAAAAGCTTCAGTTGAAATGGTTGCTATGGTGATGATTTTCGAACATGTTCTTTCTTCTATTTTTTTGTTTTATTTAGAACTCAGTGTCTTTGAAGTTAGATGAAAGAACACACAAAGCATTTCAAAGCCTGAGAAGCAACATTTACATTGTTAAATCCTCAAACTTCATCTACTAAAATGCCTAAGAACGCTCACAGACAAGGTCGGCGCCGTTTTGTGAGACAAAAGAAAGATGATCCAGTGATGGAAACAGTAGCAGACAACAAGGCTCACAACCCAGAGTCTGTTACAGAGAGTCTGTGCTTGAATACTTCACTCCTTGGCTCTCAGCAGATGGAAATGTCCATCCTCCACTGTTCTCAGGTCCAAAATGATACTTCTGTGCTGGACCAACTGAAGGAGGAAAATGAAAACCTCAAACTGTCTATGAACCTGTCACAACAAGCATTAGAGGCCCAACTGACCCAGTGTGACAAAGACAAGGCCAGATTATTGGACACGCAGAAGGAGAAGGAGACCATCGTTCAGCAGCAACGAGAGATGATTGACCACCTCAACCAGACACTGGAGAAATCATCAGAAGACTTTAAGGTGCTGAAGGAGCAGTGGGCCACAGAAAAAGATGCTCAACAACAGCAAACCAATGTGATGATTCACCTCAAAGAAGAGGAAATCTCCCGCCTCAGCGCTTTATTGGAAACAGATGAGCGTACGGTCTCCATCCAAGTCCTGGAACTGGAAAATAAAGCTCATCTGGAGGCTGAACATGTAGAAATGATCTCCACCTTGAAGGCCTGTCTCACTACTGAACAGGAAAAGCTTGAAGAAACAACAGAGAAATGCAAGCAACTGAATGACTTCCAAGAACAGGACAAGGAGCTGATCCACCTTCTTCAGACTGAGCTGAAGAAGAAGACACGAGAATTTCTAGAACAACACGTTCAGGCCATGAAAGAGCAGGAGAACCTTCATTTTCAAATCATGCTGCTGAGGGAGAAGAAGGCCTCTGCTAAAGTAGAAGCTGAACTGTTGAAAAGAAATCTCAGCATGAACATCAGTGAACCTGAGAAAGATCCTCCAAAGAAGAAATCTGTGTTTAAGAGGTTCATCAACTTTCTGACAAAGCGATGGCAGAGGAGGTCAAAGATCTGATCATGGACATCATCAGCTGATACAGACTTGGAGCAAAATCTGGACTGGAAGTGTAGTTTAATGCTGACTAGTCAAATAAATGGAAAGCTTTAAATGTTGGGGATGCTTGTCTTACTCTGTGACTTCCTGAAGTCACAAGTCAGAAAAGATAAAGTCTTGAAAACTTTCTTTAAAATTCACAAAAACTATTGTTACTCATTCCACAATCAATAAAAAAAGAAATAAAAACTCTCCCAAAATGATGTGTTTCTACTAAATTTCTCTTTGTCTGATTAAGTAAAAGGAAGAAATGAGAGACACAACCTTTTACAGCCTTCATGCTGACTAATCAATTCTCATCATGTTGTTTTATTGCCATTATTATTCAAATTATTATTATTGGTACAACTACTGCATTAATGTTATTGCTATTCTTATAATTACCATTATATTCTCATATTATTTTATATTATAGTTAATGGTATTCTCATTGTATTATTATATTGCTATATTATCATTATATTACTTTATCATTATTTAATATTGTTTATTATTAATATTATAGGTTTTTTTTAATCATATTATAGTTACTAGATTCTTATTTTTAACTTCTTACTTTTCAAAAGGTTTATTTTGATTTTGAAATCAACACAAATTAAATCCACCACTTTTCTGTGTCTCTTCTCTATGGTCGTATGTTGGATGTACATGACATGTTTACGTGGAATTCATGTAGTGTTTTTCTTTGTTGAGGTAAGGTCTAAAGACAGGGGATGCTCTGGTACATTTATGATCTATTTATCTAAGTCCAGCAAACATTGGTGCAACCTTTATCTATATATCATGTGTTCATGTCCCATAGAATTAAACCAGGGAAATCATTTGTACCCACAAATGAACCCCTTTATAACACTACAGAGTATGTTCACCTCTTTGTACATCCAACCTTCAAACACAAACTCATTTGACCATAAATGACAACTCTACTTAAGCTCCTCCCACTATATGAATACATACTTCTGACGGGCACTGTACTAGTGTAAAGAAAGTGTCTAGAGATTCGTTAAACGTACGCTGTAAAAACTGTTGCTTAGATCCAACTTAATAAAAATAAGGTCACATTTTCCAACCACTTTTTAGTAGTTTAGTGAACTTCTTGTTTTTTTGATTCAGGAAAACTGAATTTTTTTGATTTTCCTGTGTTAAATTTTTCTAGGATAACTTTGAAGAAAATGCAAAAAAAAAAAATCGAGTTTGACGAACTTTAAAAACAGTCAGTTTTTAACTACATCATAATTAATTAAATAAAGTCAAATATATATGTATATATTTAGAAATTGATATGGATGAATTCATGCACTCAATCTTATTGATTTGTTTTGAAAGACTAAATGACTTAATAAATTAGTAAGAAATACCTCATAAAAACTGTTAGATTTAAGAAAGAGACGTATTTGTGTCCAACATTTTTATTTATAACACTACAGAGTATGTTCACCTCTTTGTACATCCAACCTTCAAACACAAACTCATTTGACCATAAATGACAACTCTACTTAAGCTCCTCCCACTATATGAATACATACTTCCGATGGGCACTGTACTAGTTTAAAGAAAGTGTCTAGAGATTCGTTAAACCATGGTTTTTCACTCACATCTGACGCAGTGCAATATGTGTTAAGTAGTCCTGAGAAGGAGGAAAAAAAAGATTGACCGTGATAAAGTTTAAAATAAACGTCTTTCTTTTTGAGTGAATGACTGTCACAATAGTAATTATTGATATGAACATTTCAATTTGCACTATCGCAGAAACTTATTTTCAACTTGTCAAAATGTTCCATTGAATTCCATTCAAATTAAATTCCATCTATAATTCACTTTTGACATGTTGTTCTTCCAAGTTGACATATTTATATAGTGTCATTTTGACTATAGTTGCAGTTTCTATTAATGATAACTACATTTAGTTTCCCACTAGTTACAATGTTAATTGTAGATATGAACAAGTCAGTTAATTGTTGATATCTATAAATTGTTGTTACATTACAGACATAAATGTGATTGTAGATTGTAAACTAGTCAAAGTGAAATTACTGATTTGTCCGCATGGGATTGTAACTCGTAAAAATCAGAATGTATAATTTCAGATATCCTAAATATATTTGTATCTAGTGAACATTACATTCTTATTAGTAATAATTGTATTTCAAAAATCGAGAATTCCTTTTATGACTAGAAAAAAATTTAATTTAATTTTTATGTATATTCATTTATTTTGAGCAAAGCAATAAAACAAACAAACAAACAAAAAAAGGAAATACATATGCAAATCAAGTCTGTTTCTGGCTTATGAAACAAGATACAAAAATAAAACATAACTTCTCAAAAACGGAGAGATGAAGTCAGAATTTTTTTTTTTAAAAAAAATCATTAATTTCCTCAATAGCTTAAAAAAATAATGTCTGCACTATTTAGATCAGCCACTGGATGGCGCAAAAGTATCTCAGTTGGACACATTATACTGCTTGGTTAATTCTGAAATTAATAACACATACAGTGTATGCATGGATGGAGAATGTCACACACAAGAGCAAGGTTGTTATCATCTGCTTCTCCCATTGTTTCAAACCCCATAATGATATTATTAATGATAAACACTGCGTTAATGACTCATATTTAAACATTTCCATTAGTTCACGTGTGTGCTTTTTATTGCTGGGTGGATACTTTTTAAGGATGTCTGTCCTGTCGCAGTAGCTGAAGTACTGGGCGTGAGTTTTCCCTGGTCAGGCTTTAGTTGCGCCATACACAGAGCTGCTGCTGGTGCTGCTGCTGCTGCTGCTGCGCTCACTTCACAGTGTGGAGGAGACACGGAGCACATCAGCAGGAATGGAGAGCACAGGTAGGCTGTTTTTCCTCATTCTGTGAACATGCAAATAAGTAATTTTATTTATGGCAAAAGAAATTGGTGCATGTGATTAAGTGTAAAAGGTGGGAAACACGAGCTTAATGGCATCGTTTGTCATTACAATGCACTGCGGCTGCCAAACGATCTGCAACTGTGTAGTGAAATAATTTGTTCACAGTAAAATAGATATTATAGAACATTTAATTTCCATTTATTTTCATTTGTTAATGAAATTGTCAGTTTTACGCACAATAGTAAGTTTTACGCACGAGTAACTGGCAAAGTTTACACAGTGAAACCTTTTAAAAACATGTTTTTTATTCTGACTGTTTCACATTAAATTATTATCTCTTTCAGGATTGTTCACGTTTATCTGAATCCTCCCTAAAAAAAAAAATCCACTCAGACGCACAGGAGGGAGGGGAGGGGAGGGGAGTCTGAGTCGGAGCGCGTCCTTGTGTCAGAGGGTGTTTGAGAGAGTGAGGGAGCATCCCACCATAGAGGAGGAGAGGAACACAGAGGGGACCAAGTCTGGACCAGGTGATCGACTCCTAACGAACCTCCAAGGGGCCACCGTGTACGTGTGCGTGTCCGACCATGGTGCCAGCGCGCTCCCCGGGACCCTGTGCCAATGCCACCCTGGCACTGAGCCTCCTCCTCCTGGGATGCGGCGTGGCGCTCTGCCTCGGCCAAAACGACACGGAGCCCATCGTGCTGGAGGGCAAGTGTTTAGTGGTGTGTGACTCGAACCCTTCGTCGGACGGGGGGGTCACGTCCTCGCTGGGCATTTCCGTGCGCTCCGCTGGGGCAAAGGTGGCTTTTTCCGCCGTGCGGGGAACCAACCACGAGCCGTCGGAGATGAGCAACACCTCCATGACCATCTACTTTGACCAGGTCAGATGTTCCCACCATTAAAATCACTAATTAATAGAAAAAAAACACAGTTAATCTTGTCAATGTTCTTGGATAATTAAACGCGCGTGCATGTGTGTGCGTGCTTAGATTAGTGTTTTTTTCTGTTACTTGTGACGCCGTGTACATATCCATCATTCCACATAATACTTAATTATTTATTTATTTATTTTTTTAAATGAAAACCGCGATTACGCACAGGTATGTGGACTGGCGCCCTGTCCAGGGTGTACCCCCGCCTAGCGCCCATTGAGAGCTGGCAGCAGCCCCCGGTGACACTGGAAAAAAAGAACAAATGGGTCAGAAAATAAATGGATGGATGGATATACATGTTGTGCGCAATATTTGTGATTTGGAAACGACTCATCATCCCTACACCCGCGCGTCCGGGGCCTCTGCAGCAATTGCACGTGCGTGGTGTCGCTTTGATTGGAGAAAACCAATAAGTTTTCACGGCTGATATATTTGGACCATGACCTGCACGATGCTGTGTGCAAAAAACAAAAACACAATTGGGAAATCTTTCAAACTGCAATTGAAGTGAATCCCGATGATCTTGGCGCGCCACGCACGCTGATATTTATAGATGACACTATGGTTCCGAATGTAAAAAGTCCTTCTGTTTCGAAACATTTTGAACATTTATCTCACTTTCCTCACATTTATCTCATTTTTCTTTGATTTGAGTCAGGAGTTCATGTAAAACAGCATTTCTCTATTTCATTGTTAAAAATGTGTAAGTATGAACAATACATCTAAATCTAAATGTTTATTCTAAATCTAAATGATAGATCTACCTTTTGAATCTAAATCTAAATTTTGAATCTAAATCTAAATGTTAAATCTAAATCTAAATGTTAAATCGCCAAGTGTAAAGCTTAATGTTTTGAAATTATACAAAGTGGGCAGGTCAGCGCCGGTAGATCATGAAGCCTCACCCTTACTCCCACACACCCCCACCACCCGAGGTCTTCTTCATCCATCTTCATCACTGGCTAAAGTCAGTGTACATACATCATGCTGGTACTATCAGTGAATCTACGTCTGTTAAACTGTGTGAGGACAGTTCTTCGATCCCACCACGTCTTGCTCTTGCCCTCCCTTCACTCACTTCGCTGTAGTCTGAGGTGTGGGCGGAGTCTCGTGACTGACAGGTGCTGACCTGCTTACTTTGCATAAATTCTAAACATTTAGCTTTACACTTGGCCACCGATTCAACATTTAGGTTTTACATTTAGATTTAGATTTAACATTTACATTTAGATTTACATTTACATTTAGATTCATTTTTCACGTGTAGTTTTAACAATGATATAGAACCCGCTGTTTTACATGAACTTCTGTCTCAAATGAAAGAAAAATTAGCTAAATGTGAGGTCTTGGTGACCGATTTAACATTTAAATGTAACATTTAGATTTAGATTTATTTTTCATGTGTACACAGTTTTAACCATGATATTTACATGTTTTACATGAACTTCTGTCTGAAATTAAAGTAAAATTAGCTAAATGTGAGGAAAGTGAGCCAAATGTTTAAAATAGGTCAGCTATAAGAAAAGTATGAAAAAATCTAAATCTAAATGTTAAATCTAAATCTAAATGTTAAATCAGTCGTTAAAGTGTAAAGTTAAATGTTTAGAAGTTATGCAAAGTGGGCAGGTCAGCGTCTGACCTGATTTGACATTTAGATTTAGAGATAACATTCAGATTCAGATTCAACATTTACATTTAGATACATTTTTTCATGTGTACACTTATCAGTGACATAGAGAAATGCTGTTTTACATGAATTTCTGTCTGAAATGAAAGGTAAATGTGAGGAAAAAGCCAAATGTTTAAAATACTTTGTCTATGTAAAATGTAAATGTTGAATCTAAATCTTAATGTTGAATCAAAATCTAAATGTTAAATCGGTCGCCAAGTGTAAAGCTAAATGTTTAGAAATTATGCAAAGTGGGCAGGTGAGCACCTGACCTGATTTCGCATTTAGATTTAGATTTAATATTTACATTTAGATTTAATTTTCATGTGTACACATTTTTAACAATGGTATAGAGAAATGCTGTTTTACATGAATTTCTATCTCAAATGAAATAAAAATGAGCTAAATGAGTTTTTACATCCAACACCCTATAAAACACTGTAAATCTTGTATTTTTTGCAGGTTTTAGTCAACATCGGCAATCATTTCGATCTTAAAGGAAGTGTTTTCCAGGCACCGAGGAGGGGGATTTATAGTTTCAGCTTTCACGTGGTGAAGGTGTACAACAGACAAACCATCCAGGTGAGATAGTGCATGTGGTGTGCAGTGCACGTGGGTGACTATTATTAACCCCTGGGATCCTCTCCCTGCAGGTCAACCTGATGCAGAACGACTATCCGGTTATTTCAGCCTTCGCCGGGGACCAGGACGTGACGAGAGAGGCTGCGAGCAACGGCGTTCTGCTGATGGTAGAACGGGACGACCGCGTCTACCTGAAGCTGGAACGCGGAACCCTAATGGGCGGATGGAAGTACTCCACCTTCTCAGGCTTTCTAGTCTTTCCTCTATAATCACATGATGGCACTTATACTGGACTTCTTCTTTAAACTGAAGAACACGCGAGACCAAGAAACAACAACACGCCATTTATTTTCAAGTGTCAGCCAAGGAAGCCGACGTCTATCTGTATACACGTCACTATCTATCGTAAAAAAAAACAATGTTTCCTTTGGAGTTTCATAAATTCAAAAACCCCATCCGTGAACTTTGACGCAATCTGGATAATTTAACGAATCGATGGCTTGGTGGGCGTGTGCTGATGGGATCCGTGGATTTTTCCTCCTCCTCCCCCTCATTCCCACATCCTTCTGCTTGGAAAAAACTCAAATAAATGGGAGAACCTGGAGGAAAAAAAGGCTGAGTGTGTTATGCTCTATTTTACGTTTGTATAGCCTTAAAGATTTTTTTTTTATGATTTTTCGTCCAAAGTGAAGTTTTTATGGATTTATGGACAACCTAAGAAGAAGATGAAGAAGATGATGATGAAGAAGAAGTGCTTTCACGGCATCTTTTTTTTGCACGAATGGAAGTTTTTCTTTGTTTTGTGCTGTCTATGGTGTTTGGATGCTGAACATATTGAAAAATAAGCCAAATGTAGGCCTGCCTATATGAGTTCATGAAAAGAAGGAGGAGAGAAAAAAAAAATGGCGACATATTTCTGCCACTTGAGACAATTTAGAGCCCTTTTATCAAAAAAAGAGAGAGAAATATATGATTTATAACGTAAATATTCACATTATTGTGTGTTCTACATTTCGGGATCTGCGTAGCTTTGACTGATTTTAATGTTCAGTGACGTCGTCGCTCACCAAATGTACATTGTGGAAATATTAGAAGAATCCCTATATGTCTGGCTTAATAAAAACATATTGTATTGTATAGTGCATTTTATCACTTATTGTTATTCACAAAAACAAATATTGTGGATTAAGTCAGACAAACTCAAAGGCCTCCAGGGAAGGAGCTGATAACGTTACGTCTTAAGTCGTCTCAGTGGAAAACAAACAGAAATAATAGGCGACAAAGGGTAAAAAAAACAAGCAGAAAAGGACAAATATGGACGTCTGCTGTAGGTTATTTTGGAGCCGTTTCTTGCCGTATTCTTGTGCTGTTGAATAGAGCGAGTGCTGCAAAGCCTTTTCTGATCCTCAGGTAATAGCAGAGCTGCACAGGCGTGCACTCTAATCCACAGAAATACAGCATTTACACTGCATAGTGGGGATAATTCAATGAGTTTCCTCTATAGAAGGAATTTTATTGTAATTCATAGATTAGGCACTAATTTATTTAATGATCTACCCAACACGTCTCAAATGATCTTTTTCTCACACACACACACACACACACACACACACACACACACACACACACACACACACACACACACACACACACACACACACACACACACACACACACACGCACACACACGCACACACATACTTGATTGAAATTTTACTCAAGTATGTTATTATTATTATTATTATTATTATTAATAGTAAAAAAAAAACAAAAAAACAAACCTCAAAGATGCTTTCATACATAAAATACTTGAGTACAAGTAAAAAGTAGCTCAATTAAATAGTACTCAATGTAAAGCTACTTTCACCCTTCATGTTTATTTTTGGGAATAAATCTTACCACAGTTCCCTTAGATACAGTAAAACAGCTCATGTATAAACTTAAAAAGGAAGAAGAACTGAGCAATAGAAGAAGAACCAACCTAAAGTCTCAATAATTTGGGACCATTTCACTGATAAAGTATACTAGTATTTTTTAAAAGAACAACAAATTAATTCACATATATTTTGTTCAGTCACTCACTGTGTTTTATGGCACCTACATATATGTGTGTATTATGTATATTATATTAAGAATTGTATTTTTTCGAATAAATTTGGGAAAATTGTAATGAAATCATTTGGGAGTAATGTAGCAAAAATACATTAAAAGGAGCAAAACTATGGCAAGAAAAAGTGATGAAAATAGGTTAAAATATCTCATGTATAAAATTAGAAAGAAAGAAAAAAAATCTTGCAGAAATGGAATTTATTTTCCACAAAGGCATCTGTATAAAATAAAAGGTATGTCAAAATGTACAGTTAGGGCTGGGCGATATATCGAGATTCGAGATATATTGAGTTTTCTATTTCGGTGGTATAAAAAATTACAATATCACCTATATTGATTTATATATATATATATATATATATATATATATATATATATATATATATATAATGTATATATATATATATATACATTTTTTATAGCTTATTTTGTTTTAAAACACTTGTTTTAGGATTCACTGCTTTCACTATTTCTCAGAACAGCATTAAAAAGCACAGTTTCACTCACACATGCTGTCCTTTACAGGAGAAAAAGCCAAAAGTGGCACATTTTGTGCAACTGTTTGTTAATAAATTAGCCTGTGAGGCATTTTGCATCAGAAAATTTAACCCTTAATTGTCTTTCTGGTCAGACTTTATATGAATTAAAATAATAGAGATTTATAGCGTATATCACCATATTGAGAAAAAATATCGAGATATAAGTTTTGGTCTATATCGCCCAGCCCTATGTGCAATTGTTAAAAAATAAATGATGTGATGCATTACGTTTAATCTGATTGGTCAGCGATGATGTAATGTATTACATTTAATCTGATTGGTCGGCTATGATATGATGCATTACTTTTGTCGGCTTTGATGTTTAATTTGATTGGTCGGCTTTGATGTAATGGATTACATTTAATCTGATTGGTCGGCTATGATGTGATGCATTACATTTAATCTGATTGGTCGGCTTTGATGTGATGCATTACATTTAATCTGATTGGTTGGCTTTGATGTAATGCATTAATTTGTTTTCTGGTTATTTCATGTTTCGTAGTTTCACAATGTCCGTTGTCATTTTAAAACCAAAATTAATAATTTACTCAATCACGGTTGGGGTGTAGAAATGTAACTACTTCACTTCTTTTAAAACGTACTTAAGTAAAATGACTGATTTATGATAAGTACCCATAAAAGTAACTCAATTACAGTAACGTAATTACTTGTAATCCATTACTTTCACCTCTAATTCTTATATAATAATTCACCTGAGCTAAGACGATTCATGGGGCGACAAGGGGGCGTGGCCAGCCTGACAGAGCTGTCAAGTTGACCACGCCCAGAAATAACTCATGAGGACACATCAAAGTGATCAGCAGATGCCTCTGAGGAGGACTGACAGTTGGAGATCAAAGGAAACTAGAAACTAAATTTCCTGAAAAACAACATCTGAATAAATGAAACCTTAACATATTATTTAAAAAAATAAGACAAAATTAAGTTGGTGGAATTATCTCTGGATCAATGACGGCTGAATTTTTGTTGATGTCCAAAAACATATTTTCAAACTTCCACATTAATCAAACTTCTAGTGCAGGTTTTGTGTTAAAAAACTGTTATTTATTATTTTTTGCTTTGATTATAAAAGAATGAGAATTAGGGCTGGGCGATATATACATTCTATTATAATATATTGTATTTTGGCGATATAGAAAATTCCGATATCATCTATATTGATGTTTTTTATTTTATAGCTTATTTTGTGTCAAAATACTGGTTTTAGGAGTCGCTGCTTTCACTACTTCTCAGAACAGCATTAAAAACTCACGTGATGATTTCTGAGTGTGTTCTAACCCAGACCTTTATCTGAACAAGCCACATTACAGAACTCACTCACACGTGCTGTCTCTTAGAGGAGAAAAAAACTAGCTTTGTTAATAAATGTCACATTGTGTATTTTTTTTCCTCCTTTTGTGCATTTTGTTGTCCTGTGTATTTTTGTTGTTCTTTTGTGTATTTCTCAGTTTATTTGTAAGTTTTTTGTGTTTTTTAATGTATTTTTGTTCTCATTGTGCATTGTTTTTTGCCCTATTAAGTGTTTGTGTTGTTATTTTGTGTATTTTTCTGTAATTTTGGATCTCAATCTAAGTTGTTTTGTGTATTTGTACAAATGTGAATTTTTTTTATTTTTGTGTATCCTTTTGTGTATTTTTGTTGTTCTTGTTTTTGTATTTCTCAGTTTATTTATTTATTTTTTAATCAATCTTAAATCACTGTGATATTATTTTAGCCTGTGTGACATTTTGCCTCAGCAAGTTTAACCCAGAATTGTCTTTCTGGACAGACTTTGAATTCAAATGATCAAGATTTATAACGTATATCGGCTTTTTTGAGAAAAAGGATCGAGATACGAGATTTATCGCCCAGCCCTAGTCAGAATTGTTTGGATATGTACAAGTGATGGAGATGTGGATGGTGCAAAAAGCAGCTGAATCAGAATATATAGTTAAAGTATTTATATTATATTTAAAGGCCATGATGATGATGATGATGATGATGATGATGATGATGATGATGTGCATGAGACTGTGTTGAAGGCCTTACTGTATGCTGTGGGCTATAGCTTTGTATTTTTAAAAAAACTAGCATTGGAGATGTTAAAGGAGGACACATAAGAAACACTTTGAACATGTTTGAGTGTGGTACACACACACACACACACACACACGCACACACACACACACACACACACACACACACACACACACACACACACACACACACACACACACACACACACACACACACACACACACACACACACACACGTACAGCATGTCCCCACTGATCCCCGTGCATCTGTTAAGTGATTTAGAGAAAACGAAGCCTTTCACTAAGTTAATAATAATTAAAAAAAAAGCCCATCGGAATTCATTAAAATCATCACATATGGACGTCTCACCTCCTTTTAAATAAGGATACTTTATTATATTGATTATCTGCCAGGAGAAAAATCGTTTGCTTTGCAAAGTACCCACCAAAATAAGAGTTGTATTTTTGGTTCATGTCCAGGAAATTTAGTTCATCTTGTTCTCTTCATGGTAATGAAAAGTTGTTAAACTTAATCTATGTAAAAAAAATTACTTTTTGTTTTTAACAGTTTGAGCCCATTTTTGCTTATTTTTACGACACCAAACTTTCCATATTTTAACCTATTTTGATCATTTTTCTTGCCTTTTTTTTAATGCTTTTTTGCTACATTACTCCAATTTCGGACACTTCTACATACATACTTCTACAAATTTCAATGCCTTTTTTGCACATTTTTTTTTAATTTTTAAGATATTTTCAGCACTTATAAACCCCTTCCACCACTTTTCCACCTAATGTCAGATATGTTGACCCATTATTGTCACTTTTAACCTCTTTTCACTATATTTCGTGCTTTTTTTGTTTGCCAATTTCACCAAATTCACAATTTGTCATGCCCATTATTTGCCAGTTTAAACCAATTATTCCAATATTGACACTTTCAATTCATTTTAGAATATTTTCTGTCTGTTTATTTGGTTTTTAAAATCCCCTTTTCACCACTTTTTCCACCATTTTTTGGTCACTTTGAACCCATTTTATTTATGAATAAAACAAACTTACCAAACTTAATTAATCTTTAAAAAACACAAAGAATTCAAGCTCCAACGACTCACAAATCCAGATATTACTTATGCATTCAGATTGTGGCGCCCACATGCTTAAGTGACTTGTTGAAGATTGTCTGATTTTGTTGTGCATCATAAATCTGATCCTCGTTCTTGCATCTAAAATGAGGAATAATATACAACCGATACAAAGCAAAGCCAGTGTGGCATAGGCAGAAAAAGTTGCATCTTTATGAGTAATGAACAAACCCTTCACTGCAGCGCTCTGTGATAATCCTGAGCTCTTCTAAAGCACATCAACATGGTATAGAAACATATAGAAACGTGTTCAAATCAGCTGGTAATGAATGGAGAACAGCAGCAGCTGCAGGACGTGAAGTACACATGTCAGCATCAGCTCAGCTCTGTTACTGTATCTTTACAATCTCTGCTTTGATCTTTTTTTTATCGCACATTCATCTTGTTTATTGCAAAAAAATACAAAAGCTGACAACAACAGATGGAAATGTCCTCATAGGCACACAGCAGCAAATCAGGCAGTTTGAAATATGTTTTATACGTTGCTAAATGATCATAGAATTATTTATTTGATTATAATAATCAATATGTTTTAAAAACAACAACAATTTTATTGTATTTTATTTTATTTTATTTTTTTTTACCACCAAGTGATTTTACACATTAAAGTGTATTCATCATTAATTCCTGCATGCCAATCAGAGTTGGGGTCAATTACATTTGTCAATTATAATTACGTTTTCAACTATGCATCTTCAATTACAACTCAATTACAATTACGTCTTCAATTAATCATGCTCAATTACAACTCAATTACAATTATGTCTTCAACTATCCATGTTCAATTACAACTCAGCAACATTTACGTCTTCAGTTACTCATGTCCAATTACAACTGAATTACAATTACATCTTCAATTACCACTGTTCAGTTACAACTCAATTACAATTACGTCTTCATTTACCCATGTTTAATTACAACTCAGCTACATTTACATCTTCAATTACTCATGTCCAATTACAACTGAATTGCAATTACATCTTCAATTACCAATGTTCAGTTACAACTCAATTACAATTACGTCTTCATTTACCCATGTTTAATTACAACTCAGCTACATTTACATCTTCAATTACTCATGTCCAATTACAACTCAATTACAATTACGTCTTCATTTACCCATGTTTAATTACAACTCAGCTCCATTTACGTCTTTAATTACTCATGTCCAATTACAACTGAATTACAATTACATCTTCAATTACCAATGTTCAGTTACAACTCAACTACATTTACGTCTTTAATTATTCATGCTCAATTACAACTCAGCAACAATTACGTCTTTAATTACTCATGTCCAATTACAACTGAATTAAAATTACATCTTCAATTACCAATATTCAGTTACAACTCAATTACAATTACATCTTCATTTACCCATGTTTAATTACAACTCAACTACAATTACGTCTTTAATTATTCATGTTCAATTACAACTCAATTACAATTACATCTTCAATTACCAATGTTCAATCACAACTAAATTAGAATTACATCTTCAATTACCCATGTCCAATTACAACCCAATTACGATTACGTTGATCTGCAATCTTTTCCAATTACAATAAATAATTATAATTATTTCCTCCCCTTAAAGTCAGTTACAATTACATTCTCAACTACTAAATTTCAATTAAGTACAATCAATCATAATTATTTAGATTTTGATAAATAAACCATTAAAAGTGAACCTTCCTCATGTGTTAGCTTTCTGTTAGCATCTCTAATGCTAACGGGTCAGTTTGATCCATGTTTATGATCAGCTGTAAAATACACTAATAAATAATATCTATCATCTTATTTATTTCTTATTTATTGGTTTCCTTGTTAGGCTTTTTTTCCACAAGAAAATATTGTTTTTAATATTTTTAGTCTGGGGTTCTGTGCTTTTTTTTGTGTCAGCTTACCCCTAGATTTCAATAATTAAAAAAAAAATTGAATTGAATTGAATTTATTTTTTTTATTTCAAGTAATTAATTTTTTTTAAGTATACAGGTAAACTTGATATGAAACATGTTTTAATAATTGCTAACTCTATGCGTATACACATGGTTCTCCAGTTTTACGTTTATTTAAACTGTAAATGATTTTCCATGTCAATTTACAATTATACAGTCAATTATCTGAACTCAATTACAATTGAAATACGATTACAACAGCAACATACAGTATTTCTTACAATCACAAATATAACTATGTCATAATTGTAATGAATTACCAATTACCCCAACCTTTAAATTCCATTAAAGCAGAATATAGCTGGATTTTCTATTTGATGTTAATATTAGTAGCAGTAAAAAAGCAAAAAGCACCGAGTCATCCTCATTATCAAGCTGTAGAAGATGTCTAATGTGTCCACACCTGTTGTACGACAGACTTGGGTTGCTTTTTTATTGATGAACAGATGGTGTTTTATTTCACTGCCGTGCTGGACACGCACACATAATTGCAGAACTTGTCGAAGCCATTAAAAAATCCCTGAACTCAAACGGCCTTTTTAGCCACTCGACCGTGACGTTTAAAAAAAAAAAAAAAAAAAAACCTCCACATATGGTAGCTCGTGTATTTGCAGGGCCCGAGTTCTTTCATTTATACTGCATGAGTCGAGGACATGAGAAGAATACACACAGTTATGATTATTAAATTGCGAGTGCTAAAATAAACAGCAACTTTTGCAACATTTAGCAGCAAAAAACAAAAAAACAATGATTTTTTTGTTACTTTTGACCAGATTTACAGCAAAACGTGATTTTTTTTTTGTTACTTTTGACCAGATTTACAGCAAAACATGTGAAATTTTTGACAATTTTTTTCTCTTGTAAAAATACACTGTAAATGTTAAATCTAAATCTGAATGTTAAATCTAAATGTCAAATCGAAATTTAAATGTTAAATCTAAATCTAAATTTAAATGTTAAATCTAAATTTAAATCTAAATGTTGAATCTAAATGTCAAGCATGAAAGTAAATATTTAGCAAATGTGCAAATTCACCGGAATGAGCTTTTATTTTGGTACTTCCATTGAATTTGCATATTAGCTAAATATTTACTTTCGCCTGTGACATTTAGATTAAACATTTAGATTTAAAATGCATATTTACATTTGATATTCAACATTTACATTTAACATTTAGATTTAAATTTATATTCATATTTATATTTATATTTGTATTTATATTTATATTTATATTTATATTTAACATTTAGATTTATATTTAACATTTAGATTAATATTTAACATTTATATTTAGATTTAATTTTCAACATTTACAGTTAACATTTAGATTTATCATTTAGATTTAGATTTATCATTTAGATTTAATATTTAGATTAAGATTTAACTTCAACAAATTTCACAAATATTGCTGTAAATCTGGTCAAAAGTAACATAAAACCAAATTGACACATGGTTTTAAAAGTAGTTTGTTGCTAAATGTTATAAATAGTTGTTCATTTTAACATGCGCAACTTTACGATCGGCAGAGCGTCCGTACAAAAAAAGATCAGGCACTGCAACGTGAGTGCACGTGAGTTTGAATTATGGATTAGACGCATGTCAGTAATCCCTTATTGAGGTTGTTTTAGCCCATGTTGAAAATACAGACACATTTACACTTGAAATCCTCCTAAACATGTGCTTTTACACACGACACGCACGCTGTAGGCGGAGCTTGAGGAGAAGCAAAGGAAGGGCATCGCTCCCCCGGCCCCCGCGTGACGCACACGCTTTAGAACAGGGGTGTCAAACCCCTCTTCAGTTCAGGGGCCGAATATGCAACAGTTTGATCTCAAGTGGGCCACAGACTTTAGGGTGGGAAGACAACAATTAGCATCAATTGTGTTTTAGTTTTATTATCCGTCCCGCCCAGAACTTTACTTCAAAATTTTTGATTTTGTCACCAATTTTTGTGTAATTTAGAGGAATTTTTGGAATTTTTTTTTTTGGTAAAAAATTGCAATTTTTTTTTGAAAAATTCAAAATTTAAATAAAAATGACTGATATAAACAAAGGAAAACTGCAAACCTCTGAAAATCTTGTGGAGTGTCATTAAATTGGGGAATTTGAGAATCTACAATGGGATGATTTGGTCATTTACTGTCTCCTTTGGGCCAAATTGGATAAAAGGCTGGATTTGGTTAAATAACAGCTCACTGAGGTTTGAACAAAGTGGAAACGTCATCTTTAGTCCATTTTAGTAAAAAAACACATTCAAACCTGTAATATGGAGTTGGTTTCAAAGCCATTCTCTGAAGATCAAGACGATTTAGACATTTATTTCCCTCCTCTGTCTCTAAATATTGATGTACAATTCATTTTTTTGTCTTTAATCTTTTGTTAAGGTTGAAAGTTAGTGGGTGGAACAAGTTCCCTCTTTATTATCTCTTGTTTCTTGACTTTTCTGCACATTTTTTCCATTTTAAAGACATGTTCAGCACTTATAAACCCTTTCCACCACTTTTCCACCTCATGTGACGTATATTGACTCGTTATTGTCACTTTTAAGCTCTTTTCACCATATTTCATGATTATTTTCTAGACAAACATCTAACAACATTCATGATTTGTAATGCCCATTATTTCCCAATTTAAACTAATTGTTCCAATATTAACACTTTGAACCATTTTTTCTGTCTGTTTTTGCACACTCTAATTTGCAACTTTTTAACCAATTTCTGATTTTTCATCATTTTTGTTCACTATTAACCTATTTTATTTTTGATTAAAACAACTATATACATCTTTAAGATGACTTTATACAACACAAATAATAGAAAACTTCCTCGATAACAATGGATATTATTCACGTCAAGCAAAGTTATGGAATATTTTAGGTTTTGCTGCATTTTAAAGACCTTTTTTTAAATAATATTTGAAGTGAGTGTTTTTTGTTTCTTCCCAAAGTTAAGAAATAAGATTAATATGCTTTGCACTGTGTAGCAGCACTAATCTCAACTTGAAAACTATTAGAATGAATGTTACGCTATTTCCAGGAGCAGTTATTCCTAAATGTGTATTTTACTAAAGGGAACCGAAGCCTGGATATTTTCTAAACCTCTTCTTCTCATTCTTTTACTTTTCCTTCAAAAGAAACCAAAGTGTGAATTTTACCTTTCAGCGCACACACGCACGCACGCACGCACACACACACACACACACACACACACACACACACACACACACACACACACACACACACACACACACACACACACACACACACACACACACACACACACACACACACACACACACACACACACACACTGCCATCTCAAAGAGACCCTAACAAGATTTTCAACCTTTCCTTTTGATCACAGACTGAAAACCCATTGATATGCATGAGAACGTGTCTTTAACTGTATCATTTTCTCCAAGTCCAAGTTCCTTTTATTAGGGAAATTGCCTAAAGTGTGATTATGAGTGTGAATATGGCTTTCACAGCATTATTTTTATTCAAGCTGTTCGCGGGCAAAGCTACAGGCACTTCCTTTTGGGTCTGAAATGATGCCTGGGGGGGCACTCAATCTGAAATCTAATGGGACTGCAAAGTTAAAAGGAAATGCATATTAAATAATAGGGTTTGTCACCATTTTAATGGCCCAGATGCATTGAAACTTCTTTCCATAGAGTTCCTTTTTCAACTGAGGCTTGTGTTAATTTTCATGGGTCACAGTAATGATCTTATTCTGCCAGTAAGAACCTGAACACACCTTTTAAATCAGCTTTAATTCATCATTTCTACACATTAAAACAGTGGTTCTCAAATAGCTTTGGCTGAGATCATAATGATGGAATAAATGAGTAATAACACACATTTTTAAAGAATCTCAATTTGTCAATAAGTTGAAATAGTATTTAGCGCCTTCTGAATATATTCATTTATATAGTTTTTTTTGCATTTATCTTCTAATCAAGATAGATTCTTCATCGTTTTGTGTGTTTTTGGTGTCATTTTGTGTATTTTGTTGTTGTTTTTCTGTTCTTTTTATTATTCAGCATATTTTTTTTTCTTACTTTGTGTGTTTTTGTTTTCATTTTTGTGTGTTGTTGGTGTTATTAGAATTATTCTCTCAGTGTGTGTTTTTTGTGTTGTTTGGTTGTCATTTTCTATGTTTTTCTGTTACTGTTGTGTTGTGTTACTGTTTTTGTTGTCATTTTGGTGTCATTTTGTATATTTTGTTGTACGTGTGCTTTTATTATCGTATATCTTTTTCTTATTTCGTGTGATTTTTTGTCGTTTTTGTGTGTTCTTGGCATTATTTAAATTATTCTCTCTCAGTGTGTGTTTTTGGTGTCATTTTATGTATTTTGTTGTTTTGTTTGTTCTTTTTATTATTCAGTATATTGTTCTCCTATTTAGTGTTTTTTTTTGTTGTTGTCATCTTGTGAGTTGCTGGTAATATTAAGTATTATTATCATTTTAAACTGAATTTTAACTGCATTAAACTGTTTTCTTTCATTTGATCCGAACTCTACGAGTCACGACTCTGGAGTCCTGAGTTAAAGATTTCACCTCGGGCTCCGTTATTGCAGTTGTGTTGTTGTGACCCAGCTTCTACGAAGGAACAGTGATGCAAACAGAGAATACACTCAGATGATAACATGTGGCAGTGGCTTGTTAATAATGCATCTGTTTGCCAAACAAATAAATAGACGCGTAACACACAGACAAACATCAGTCACACACACACACACGCTTCTCCGGCAAGGCCGATCCCTTAAGAAATGGAGAATTTGTGGAGGTAAAACAGAGAAAGACTGTTTATTCTTACTGCCACCGCCTGCAATATCTACAACTGCTGAAACATGCAATTCCCCAAAGGAAATACAACCCAATCTAAGGCCTTTAACCCCCACCCCCCCAACCTACAAACCCACACCCTGCCATCCCCCAGCTCATAGGAGTGACTTCCTTTACATGACGGTTGCAATACATCATTTGTCTGCACATTAGATTCTACCACAGCGAGACTTCGAACAATATTTGCAGACCAGCAACTAAACAAGTTATCTATAGATTCACTACACAGAGGGAGATAGTATCTCACCACGCACTGAGGACAGCCACGACATAAACTCTGTAAAATGTTGATCTTTTTCACTTTGGGGCGTACACGCTTCAATGAACTAACAACTAAATTTTAGCGGTGAATGTGTAGAGTTTGTTCAGCAATATCACATTGTACAGTGGACAGTAGGTGTCAAACGATACGCAAATACAAAAACACAAAGGCAAAAAAAAAAAGAAAAATACAAGTGCAAATAGAAAAACATTAATGCAAAAACTCACTAGAACAGATGTTATGGGAACTGATAGGGGTGTATATATTCATTTTAGCAGCAATTTGATTCATGGGTGATATTGGTTAATTTAGAACAATTCCATTTTTTTTAAATCCTAAATAATATTATTAATAACCAGTGTGAATGAAATAAATCCCTGGATACTGTCCAATACAGGTAAGGTTTCATAGATTCCTGAAATTTATTGTAAGAGAATCGTCTATAAATAAATGGACATAAACAAACAAACAAACATTTTTATTTGAATAAAGTCCAACCAACACTTCAGTTTTTTGTACATAAAAATGATACAATATTAACATAAAAAATGAAGTGGAACAAAGGTCTGTTCAGGTTAAATGAGCAGTGGTTGAACCTGATCATTTTCATTTTAACATGATGGTTATGGAGGCTTCTGCAGAGCTAATGCTAACAAACTAATGCTCCATGTGCTGCTAATGTCTTTTTTTAATTATTATTAAAAGCGCTTTTGAAACACATACATATAAAGTCTGCTGTGCTTAAATCCAATGAATTAATTCCTTGAATCAATAAAATCAATTGATTTTAGATCGGTTAATATCATTAGGAAGGACAATCACCTGAGCACAGGTCGATGTAGTTGGATCGTAGGAATATAAATTAAAAAAATAAAAATGCCATTTGTGATAGAAATGAATTTTTTTAATTTTTTTTTAATCTGATCCATTCTATACACAGTGTGTAAACATTATTATTTATTTTTAATATCATGACAAAACAATGTAATTCTGCAGCACAACAAACCATTGAAAAAATAATACAACCACATTTTAAAAATGAGAATAATACACTATAAAACAATATAAGACCTGCAGGTATAGTAAACTCTCCTGAGGGAATGACAACAACAAATGCAAAACAGTGCAATCAAAAGTTAAAATAAAATATAAAAGCTTCAGTGCAAGGACATTTCTACTTGCCTGTTTGGTTTTACTAGTTAGTAACACAAATCTTAAAACCAAAGAACACAATGTGCAAACAACACGGTATAATTAAAGAGAATAGAACAAGAATCAAAATAAAATAAATACAAATAGGCATAAATATGGGCAGAGGATCAGCAGATATAGTTGCAAATTATTTATTTTTTTCACTTTGTCTGCACATGCTGTCAAAGGTCAACACTACAAGAAGTGCAATCTTTTTTAGACAGCAATGCATGTTTTATTGTTGCAATTAAATAAATGAATGTATTTTATTGCATAATTGTGACTATCACCAGCCCTCCCTAAGGAAGGGTAAGAAACACTTTATTATAGGGAGGATATAAAAGAGAGGGCAGTGTTACACCTAGGTGAGGGGGGAGGTGGAGGGGGAGGGGAACAGGGAGGAGAGAATCAAGGTAGAGAAATGGAAGAGTGGAGAAGAGTTTATTATTGTAAAGTGAGAGTGAGATGTGAAGTTGTAGGCGTGAGGCTTAGGTCTAATGGTGGTGGCTGTGGACAGAAGGAAGGAGTGAGTGGTAATACCTAAAACAGGTATTTGGGATCAACGTGTCTAAAGTTTAGCCCACTACAAGATTTATCCCACAGTCCAACACATGCCAGTGCATCGTAAACTGATGTATGTGCAAGAACCGCCACTGCAAACCCAAGCGCGGCCCCGGACCCGATGATGCAGCCAGGCCAGCATAAAGAGAGGGGGCCAGGGAGCCCAGGCAACCCCCAAGGCCGAGCAGCCCTCCAGACGCCCCCAAGACACCAAGCCGAGAGGCAGCCACTGTGCCGACATACACAACCGAGAAAGCACCAGGGAGCCGAGGACCCAGCGCACCCCTCCACCGACCCCAACCCCCAACCCGAAGGCCCCCCACCGACATCCACCCCCACTCCCGCACCCAATCCCCCGAGGTGAGGGCCCAGAGAGCCCCCCGCCCGAGACCCCAGCAGAGGGGCCAAGGCCCACGCCCAGCAGACGGCCAGAGCCGCGCCGAACGGGCAGCCGGCAGATTTTTAATATTAATATTTCTTTAAAATAAAACATGTACAATGATTGTAAAGGGTGTGTTTCACATTTATTATACCTTTTTAAATTATCATTATTATTATTATTTGGCGGTGGGTGCAATTTGGCGCCCCTCCAGCAGATGGCACCCAAGGCGACCCCCTGGGTTGCCTATAGGGAAGGCCGGCCCTGGGCATCACGCTTTATTTCCTCAAAGGGCTGTTGTCCAGGATCCTGTCATTTATAATTGACACCTTAAAAAAGCCCATCGGTACCTACTCATGGAGAATGACACGTTGACAGATACATCTCCACACAGCGTTTTACACAATAACCAAGAGATCTGACGTATGAGAAACGAGTAAAAAAGAGAGCGAGAGATTGGGTTAATCTGCAGGAAATGTTCCAGCTTCACAGTCGACTGGACTGAACAACACTCACAGGAAACGTTAATGACACGAGGAATATTGTATCACATTAAAGTTTTAATGGGGAAAATACACACATTCATACATTTATAACAAGGTTATTTTGATTAATTTATGTTTTATAGGTAGTTCTTGCCGATACACGTGCAATCTTGTGCATATAAAAATCTGCTTTTACTGCAGGAGATCGATGACTCAAAAGGAAAGGAAATGAAACATAAGCATGTCAAGCTCATCTTATCATAAACATGTGGGACGGAGAGGATTGGCAGAGGGGTTGAGTTGGTTCTGTGTTGGTTGGAGTCTCGTCTCAGCCTCAGGCAGCGCGGGGGACCTTGAGGAACGCTACAGGCATGTTTAAGGGTGAAAAACACAAGTCAGAAGTCAGTAAGCAGGAAAGGAAATGTTGGTTTGTGATTCACCTGACATGAGGAAAATATAACCCTCACTCTCTCATTAATTTACCTCAACATCACATTACACAGTAAGGGTGGAGGAGATATACATGTTTTTAACACATCATATAATAGCGCTAACATCTGCATAGCACGTATACTCCCGCTCACTAGGTGTCAGTGAACGCACCATCAACTACCTCACATGTGTCAAACTCAAAGGCTGCGTCCAATTAGTCCCTCCTATCTCCTTTCCTATCCACTTTAAAAGATCCTATTAACTCAGGAGTTCCCAAGATTTTTTTGATATCACAGATTTCTGGCAAACCCAAAGATTTTTCTTTTTTTATAAATCATTTTTGATTATGCTTGTTAACAAATACAGACTCGTTAGGATTAATCTACAAAGTCACAGATTTATTTTATTCATCTTATTTATTTAATGAATTTTGCTTAAGTAATTTTTTTTTTTAAATCAATATTATTTGTGTCATTTATTTATTTTTCTTCCTTTTTATACTGCATTTTATTAGAACTTGAAAAAGTCAAAGTATAGAATAAAGTTCTTTAGGATTGTTTGGTGTTTTAATTTGAAAAAAGAATAATCATTTCAAAAAATATGTTTTTAATAAGTAATTATTTTTATCAATTACTAGACATTTCAGGCGACCTTATTTAAATTCCAGGCGACCCCACATGAGGTCACAACCCCAAGGTTGAAAATCGGTGTATTAACCTATCATACAATGACTAATGGAAGCGTAAACATCTTTAAGCAAAGAAAAGTGAATTTTAAGAACTTTTATGCTTTCAAGCTGCTGAAAACTAAAACAAATCTGTTTTGAAAAAGTCTGTCAGCACCAAGTAAGAAAACAGCATTTTCAAGCTTTTCAAACCCACTTTTATAGCTGAATTTGCACATTTTGAGGCTGAGGTGTTTAAATGCAGTGATTTAAAACTTTTAACATCAAACTCCCACAAAATAGTGATTCATTTGTCCTTTGGTCTGGGAATAAGTGCTTGTGTTGACTCCGTGTGCTCCGTAGCTGACAGAATGAGCAGAAAGAGCCCCCAACCCACCCCCATTGGAGGCTCGAGCGTGCGTTGGCTCCAATCACATGTTTAGAGGATGCAATGGAGCCAATCCACTTTAGGGAAAACCTTGTGTGGGGATCAATGCTGGCATGTTAATGAGCTCTGCTCAGGTGTTGCCAGAGGCAGCGTGATAATGGTCAGAGCATGCCCAGTCATTCCACATCCTCACATAGTTCAGTAGGAATGAAGTCATCACACATGGGGAGGGAAACAATGAAAGTGGAAAGTTTGAGTTTGTCAGGCTCATCATTTGAACAACAGAGACATCATTGTTAAAGGTCACAGGTCGAACGCACACTCGCTCCGTCCAGGAAATTAAAGGCCTCCATCATGGCTGATGCAGAGATTTCAGGTCCAGAAGATTTTTTTCATTCCCACAAACAAAAAAAGAGGTTGTATTGAACATAAAGGGTGTGATCACACAAAGGATGTCACAATTCTATAACAACTCACCTTATATTAGTAGAAGAGAGTCAGTACGAAGGTTTCTAGCAAGTTCATTTTATCATATTTTTTTAATTAAAATGTTACGGTGTCATTTATTCAGACATATTTTTTCAGGAAATTTATTTTGATCTCCTGACGTGTTTTGACTGCCAACTGCCAGTCTTCCTCAGAGGCGTCTGCTGATGGCTTTGATGTGTACTTTTTTATTTATTTTTGGGCGTGGCCAACTTTACAGTTCTGTCGCCCGATGGTCTCTAGAGAACAGAGTCCCAGGTGTGGGTGTTGATGTTGAAGCTCCGCCTCCTGATCCTGATGGCTTCTTTGCTCCAGCGTTTGTCTTTGTTTCCTTCTGTCCCATTTATTGTTGTGTAAAACGTAATATATGCGTGTCAGACCACTGCAAAACAGAAAATCACATCATGGACTGGGACAACGCAACAATAATTGACAGAAGGGTTATTGGGTTAATAAATGTGTGTATCACAGTACATCACTGGTTATTAGCGACATGAACGTTCTGCTGGGTCTGTGTGCGAGTCGTGTTACTTTTGTCCTGCAACACTGTCAATGTCTTCTATGTTTGTAAAAACACAGAATGATTAAAACCTTTTATGGGGACCTGTTTTTTTGTGTAGAAACATCATGTTCCTCTGATGCTTCTGTCTTGTTTGTGTTGAGATTTGTCCTCTCAGAGTCACTCCCTATATACTCTGCCCCACTTCTCCAACCGTCTCCATCTGGTTTGACAATCTGTTTTGATGAAAATCACTTGTGCCCCCCCCGCGCATCCCCTTCCTATCTCCTTTCTCTGCTCTTATAGTTTTTACTTTTAGTTGGTCTGCCATTATGACTGAGATGCTTTAGTTAAAATGTATCTCTAAAGTCGCCAACGTTGCCTCGCAGTGATCGCTCGCCCCAGGGGATGGAACATTCCACAATAGTTTCCCTGAGATTTCACCTTAAAATAGGACTGTGGGATAATTGAAATGAAAATTGAAGGCTTGGTCTTTGTGACATTGTAAAAAGAAGCTTTTTTTTTTCCACCTAAACCATATGTTCATTTTTAAGATAATGCCTTTTTTCCTTCTTCTAGCATTTGCCACTTATTCATCTAACAAGAACATTAGTCAGGCTAATGGCCTTGTAGATCTTTATAGGAGTTGGATGATGTCTTCTTTTTCCTTTCATCATATCTTGCTTTTTTCAGAAATACAGGGCACTTTTATTGTCCTCCTGAAAAGCGGCTGACAAGGTAAAAGGAGGACTGTTTAAATCCTGTTCGCTTAAAGCTGAGTCATATGTTTGAAACGCCGGATGAAAGCGATAAAATATCCATCCAAGCTGTTCATTCCGCCTGCTAACACAGCGTTGGATTTTAATGCTGAATGAATAATAATTTCAGACACTGAAAACAATTGTTGGAAAGTTTTTTTGAATACATTTGGATGTCAGTGTTGAAAGAACAAACATGAGTTAAGAGAATGAGGAAGAAAACAAGAGACGGGAGTCGAGTGCTGCTCGTCACCTCTCCAATGTGTGTCTGTCTCTGTGGAATAACAGGGAGTCCTATCACTGAGTCTGTCTCTGTCAACAACTGCCAATGCATCTTCAGACGCTGCTCCACGATCAACGTGTAGCGACTACACCCAGGCAGACATGGAGCCCATGCATTGTGAATCTCCATTTGTGGCCTACCTTCCAATACTCCACCTTTTATGTTGTAACATTTGGATTTTTTCTTTTTTAAAGCTAAGGTGGTGTTCTTTCTCAACTCCCTCAGCGTGTTCCCATCTCCAAACATTGCTGTATTATTCTTTCCAGTTTCCATTTCCTCCATCACTGACTCTTCTTGATTTGTTAATGACACCATCTCTACACCCTATCATTGCCTCCATCAAATATTGTCATGCTTTTTAGAGGAGACACATCGAGGGTCCTATATTAATAAGTGCAAAGTTGTTGAAGATAAGAATATCTGTTTTAGATTGGCCGGATCTAGCTTTGCTAAAAGTATTTTACTTCATAATGTAATGACTCAAGTAGAAGTAACGGTACTCATCTTTAATCTTTTTATTTAAATCTCCATTAGCTTCTAGAGCCGTTGCTACTCTTCATGGCGTCCACACTAGGGTGCATCAAACCCCACGTTAAAAAGAGTATCTGGCAATTGAAAATTTATAGTTAACCCAGTAACAGGCAATAGGACCAACAGAGGTATTAACCTGCTGTGTTTATAGGTTAACTGCAGGGCCGGCCTTCCCAACAGGCAACACAGGCGGTTGGAGGGGCGCCAAAATGCACCCCCCAATTTTACTTATTTATTTAGTTTTTTAAATAATAATTGTAAAAGGTATGATAAACGTGAAATACACATTTTACAATTACTGTACATGTTTTGTCTTAAATGAATATTACAATTAAAAATCTGTAACTCTACCTGCTGATGTTCTGCCCATATTTATATCTATTTCATTTAAATTCTTGTTCTATTCTATTTAATGCTATTGTGTCGTTTGCACATTGTGTTCTTTGGTTTTAAGATTTGTGTTACTGACTAGTAAAACCAAACAGGAAAGTAGACATTTTCTTGTACTGAAACTTTTATATTATATTTTAACTTTTGATTGCACTGTTTTGCATTGCTTTTGGATTTTGAACCATTTTTGTTATTGTTCCCTCGAGACATTTTTGCTATACCTGTAGGTCTTATATTGTATTATAGTACCTTATTCTTTTTTACATTACTCTTTTTTTTTTTTTTTTCAATGGTTTGTTGTGTCGCAGAACTGCATTGTTTTGACTTGATATTTAAGATAAATAATAATATGGACACACTGTGTATATGGGGGGGGGGGGGCAATCAAAGTCCACACTTGCCTAGGACACCGAATGACATAAAGCTGGTCTTAGCGAGTTATCATGAGTAACATTTCAGCCTACTTACCATCACATTTTTTCAGATTTGATTTGGAATTCTTGAAAGTGGAGATTACCACCGTTTTGGCCTGGCAAAGTAGGAAGTGCATTATGTGACGTTTGAATGTTTCGACGTTATATCATCAAACAAAGCAGCTTCAATTGTAATAGAACACACCCCGGCTTGGACGGTTATCAAGTTTCATCACTTAGCTTGAAGTCTGACCCAAACTGGTATCTCACATCTCCATCAGGCTTGTTTATTACCTTCACCGATGAGGAAATATGTTCACCTTGCTTTTCTTTAAAGGAGCATAAGGCAAGGTCTAGAAATCAGACTTCCGTGGGAAAGCACGTCAACTGTTGGTTTATCATCGGAGCACAACTGATACTGTGACTAGAGGATGGATACCCGACCCGTCGCGTCAGACTGATATTTAGAACTTGTATTCGGGTTCGGTCGAATAGTGTCGTTTGCGAGCAGCGTTCTTCCTTTCCTGCTGCAGCTGATGTAGCAGTGATCCGAATGGAGCAAAGGACAGTTATAAAAGAATATACCGTTGAAACTTTAATTTTTTTAACGTTCTCTTGTTACCCATGTGTTAATCTGATGTTGACATTAACAGTTATTTGTTAATAAAATTGGATCTTACCAATGAAACAAACGTAAATACGTAATTTCTTTGAGAAAAAAAGAGGTTTTAACTGTTGGGTCGGATTCGGAGGAGAAAATGCGTCCCGATCACAGTACCCCAACTGTGACACGGTTATTTATTTACTCCCCCTATATGTGACTGTTTACTGCTAGACCTGTGCACATGCCTCTGCGTACATCTGTGGCACCAAACAGTAGTTTAGTCCACCGTGATTGTCTTCTTTCAGTCTCCAAGACGTCTTCTTCTTTCTCGTTCTTCTTTATTTCCGGTTATTTTGCAAGCCGTCGAGAACTCGCACCAGCGCCATTTGACTTCACGTTTGCAGAAATGCGCGGGGAATGTGGAACAAAACATATCACACAATCTTTTAAAGGCAATAGGTAGAAATGTGTGTGGACTCATTCTCTTTGATTTAGAGCACTTTATCACCCATTAGTATTAAAAAAAACTTAAAATGAATGGTTTTTTTTTCTCATATCCTATAAGCAGGATTACGTCAAAAGTACTAAACGGGTTTTGACAAAATTTTAGCTAAAACTAGACCTTTTGCCATTAAATTACAGAGAGGATCCAGAACAATCTGCTGATTCTGGATTTGTTTCAAAAATCTAAAAATCCCTGTTTCTCATCATAGGAAAAATTTGAATAATTCACTTCTCAGTTCTTTATGAAATTTGACTCCATTATGTTGGGTTAGTTCAGGGGTCTGCAACCTGCGGCTCTGGAGCCTCATGTGGCTCTTTGACACTTTTGCGATGGCTCCCTATAGCTTTTTTTGTTGATGATGAATGACATTAACATTAAATAAAATTATGACAAAACAGTTGGTTAACCTAAAACTAAATCACATTGTGCAATAACTCTGGAACCTCCCTACATCACCTCCTGCAACATCCACAGACCATCAACTTTTCTTGCACCTGTGGCTAAGCTAAAGTTTTAAATCCCTGGTGAAGATAGCTAAACCAACAAAAACACAATCCTGGAAGAAAATAGAGATTTTATTTGTGTGAGGAAACATATATTTAACTGTTAACATGCCAGCTTAATATGCATGCTTGATGTGTTGCAAGAAATTAGCAATTAGTATATGTTGATCGACATGATCATGTGTTATCAAATTCAAGCTTATTTTTGTAGCTCATCAAATTCAATAACTCGTAAAATTATTCGATATTATTTTAACTGTATAGAATTTTATAAACTGTATTGTCTTCATTGAGAAAGGTATTTTTCGGCTCCAGAAGGTCTTTAATCCAGGTCAGATTAAGCAAAATGGCTCCTTTAAGAGTAAAGGTTGCAGACCCC